>NW_024412434.1:6785234-6896783 GCF_014898765.1 Herpailurus yagouaroundi | reverse complement strand
ATCAGGCTCTGTGCCAACAGCTCAGAGCCTGGGGCCTGTTTTGGGTTCTGTGTCTCCCTCTCTCTCTGCCCCTCTCCTGCTCATTCTCTGTCTCTGTCTCTCTTTAATGTTTAAGTAAACATTAAAAAAATTAAAAAATACATAAAACAACATGTATTATCTCAAGTGTCGGTGGGTCAAGAGTCTGGGTAGTTTCTGGATAGCTGAATCTGTGGTTATGAATCTCTGAGTGTCTGACTCTCTGTCCCTAAGATAGTGACATTTTGTATCTGGATAAAAGAAAGCAAATGTGGTCTGTCACAAGATTGAAAGCAAGGGCTGTGGTTATCTCAAAGCTGCACTGGAAGAATATCTGCTTCCAGGCTCACTCATGTTGCTCTCAGCAGGTAGCAGGGCGTAACTGACTGTTGACCAGAGACATTAGTCCTTTCCATAAGACTGTGCATAGCATAGCAACTGGTTTTATCCAAAGAAAAAGCAGAGAGAGAGACAGAGAGAGAGACAGAGAGACAGAGAGAGAGAGAGAGACAGAGAGACAGACAGACACACACACACACACACACAGAGACAGAGACAGAGAGAAACACCAGAGAATAGACAGAAACCAGAATTTTTTTAATAGCCAAAAGTAACAACCCATCACTTTTGCCATATTCTTTTTTGTTAGAAGCAAGACCCAAGGTCCAGTTCACACTCACAGGGAGGGGTTATACAAAGGTGTGAACATCAAGAGATGAGGCTCAGGAGCCATTTTAGAGGCTGCCCATCGCACTCAGCGATTTATTTGAAGATTTTGTTTTAGCCCAGCCCTTGCAGTGATGTTTTTCAGAATTTCAACAATTCAGTAGAATCTTTTTCAAGGAGAATCTAAAATAGTATTATCATTAGACAGAGAAGACAAATGTCATATGATCTCAATTGTATGCAGAATCTTCAAAAAATGAGCTCATAGATAGGGAGAACAGATTTGTGCTTGCCAGAGGCAGGTGTTGGGGGGTGGACAAAATGGATGAAGGGGGAGGGGTGGTCAAAATGTATAAACTTAATCTATTTTATAAAATAATTAGGTTCTATTTATTCACATTTTGTTTTATGTTCTTCTGTAATACTTGACAGTCATATTTATAAGCATGCTGACCCTTTTTGTTAAATTTATTTCTAAATATATTACAGTCCTGTCATACATATAAATCGTATTTAAAATTTTTTTGACTTCCCAGTTTTTACTGTTCGCATAAAGAAAAGGTATTACTTTTGTAAACTTTGTTTCTGGGTATCTTACAAAATTCTTTTATTAATTCTAACGCTAGCATCTCTTTGATTCTCTGGATGTACAGGCCTGTCATCTGAAATAAAGTTACTATCATCTCTTTTGCCTACAAAACCATAGGTTCAGCCATGTCCTTCCCACTTCTAGTATATTTCCTTATTACAGGTGTCAAGGACAATTTCCCCTGGGATAGAACTCATGAATGAGTCTCTAAACAAAGTAGATTTAAGGAAGGGGATTCCCAATGCGGACAATAGGATCGTACAGTGAAGGATAGCAGAAACCAGTTAGAAAAAAAGGAGGCCATGGGGCACCTGGGTGACCCATTCAGTTAACTGTAGGACTCTTGATTTCGGCTCAGGTCATGATCTCATGGTTCATGGGTTCAAGTCCCACATTGGGCTCTGCACTAGCAGCGTGAAGCCTTGGGTCCTCTTTCTCCTTCTCTGTCTGCCCCTCCCCTGCTTGCACTCTCTCTTTCTCAAAATAAATAAATAAATTAAAAAAAAAAAAAGAGGAAAAAAGGAGGCCAGGAAAAAGTGATAGGACGTCTTTAAACACAGAATATCTCTAATGGGCCAAGCACTGTTTTAGATGTTGAGGATGGATGGTGATGAATGAGACAGATTTTCTTCAGTCATGACTTTCTATCCCAATAGGCTTCAAATTGTATATTACTTAGTAGACTTTATAAGTCTGCTTTGGTAGTTATTTGGTAAAGTCAATAACTTAAACAGACTTGCTTGAGTTTTACTACTTCTTTTTTTGGCCAGCTTTATTGAGGAATAACTGACAAAAAAGGGTATATATTTAAGGCGTACAATGGGATGTTTTGATACGAGTATTACTCGTGTAATGATTACTACCATCAAGTTAATTAACATTCATCACCTCGCGTAGTTACCTATTTTATGTGTCTGTGGTCGGAACACTGAAGATCTACTCTCTCAGCAAACTTCAAGGATGCGAACTAGTCATAGTTGATGCAATGTAATTATGGTTTATGTAATTTTGTATGGTTTATATAAATATATGTGTATGTCCAGCTGTATAGTTAATGCAATGTGTTATTGTTAATGCAATCTGTACATCAGATCCCTAGAACTTCTTCATCTCATAACTGAATGTTTGTAACCTTTGACCAACATCTCTCCATTTCCCTCATCTCCCAGCACCTGGTGATCACCATTCTACTCTCTGTTTTGCTAAGTTCAAATTTTATAGAATCCACATATAAGTGATACTATGGCTCATTGCCAAAATTGATTATCTTTTGCGTTTTTTTGATGCTAGCTATCTTAATGGGTGTGAGTTGATAACTCATGGTGGTTTTGCTTTGCATTGCTCTGATGATCAGTGACACTGAGCACCTTTTCATGTACCTGTGGGCCACTTGTGTCTTCTTCTGAGAAATGTCCATTCAGTACCTTTGCCCATTTTTATAATTGTTATTTGTGTTTTTACTATTGAGTTGTAGGAGCTATTTATATGTTTTAGATTTTCACCCTTTATCAGATTTGCAAATATCAGGTTTGCAAATGTTGTCTCACATTCTGTAGGCTGCTTTTTCATTTTGTCGATTGCTTCCTTAAGGTAACTAACCCTGATTTCGTTGATAATGAGACTTATGAGCAGATATATACAGGACCCATGTAAGACCAATGTAAGAAGGGCAATCAAGAAGTGGCACGCAGGAGAGGTGGATAAAGATATTGGAGGGAAAGCGACTCGTTAAGACATTGCTGACAATGCAGTGCTAGTAGAAAGAGCAGGAGGCACGATGATGAAATTCTCAGTCGTTCCTGGCACCTGATTACAGGTAGAAAGTGAAGGAGAATGAAGTGGCAGGTTTGGTCTGGGGCCAGCAGAGGAACTTGTCTCCAGGGTATGGATCAGTTCAGGAAGTACGGAGCTTGGCAACCCAAGCACAGCATCGAAGTGGGCAGCTGGAAGCAGGGACCTGGATCTCATGAGATGAGTTCTAGGTGGATTTGGAAATTAGAGATCACTCTTAACTGACGGAGTCATGAAAGTGGGTGTGACATCACCAGGGGACAAATGAAGGTAGCAAGAGAAGAAGATCAGAAAGAGAACTTGGAAAATGTCATTTACATCTATGCAATTCTAATCAGGGGAGAATAGTGGGACCACAACAGACACACCAAAAAATCTCCCTGAGGAAACCAGGATAGCGTGCAGATGCAGAAACGAAGGGAGGTAGGGTGTCCAAATGCTGCTGAAGAGACTGGATGGAAAAGTGTGCGGTGGGTTTGGTAATTGGAGGCCGCTCCTACATGATTATTAAGGGTCAGGGAAGGAAAGCAACAGGGAAGGGAGCGGAGCAAGAGGACATGGGGAAAAATGCACAACAGCATGTAACAACTTTGGAAACAAATGAAGGACAGGAATGGGCAGGCACTGGGGGCAGAAGCTAGTTTAGGAAAGGCTTTGTTTCAGGATGGGGACGTCTGAGCTCATGGGCCCCTTTGGAGGGGGCACAGCCACTGGAAAGAGAACTGTGCGGAGGAACAAGAGCAGAGAACTGGTGGAGCGAAGATGTTGAAGGGTCAGAAGGGATGGAAATGAAAGCCAGTTGCAGCCCGACAGCCTTTAGAAAGGGGGTCGCAAAAAACTTCTTTGCCAACGCTGACATATATGCCTATCTTGTCCGCCTTTCCTAGTGTGGCTTCAAGAGCAGAACAACCTCTCCCAGTTGCCCAGCTTCTCTGGCTCTGATATCCAGCCTGATAGCTGGAAAAACAGGAGGCAGGCTCTGAGTGAAAGCCCTGATGATGGTGATGGAATCTATTCCTTGCTTCCCAGACATTCCATGCATTCTCAGCCTATCTTTGAGCAGAAGGTGGGGCAGGTATTCTACAAATGTGAGTCCCAGAAATGGGAGAGCAGATTTGGACGTTAAAATCAAAGTCACATAGCCAGAAAAGGGGGCCATGTTTCTGTTCATCCCCAAAGTAGCCCCACGTTGCTCTGCAAAACCAGTGTCACTTTAATCCCCCACCCCCACCCCACTGCCACACACACACACACACACACACACACCCAAGAGAGAAGCTTTCACAGAATGCTAACGGTTCCAACAAAAATCCTTGAACTTTCTGCAGTTCCTTTCATCTGACCCTGATATTTTCCTTGAAAATGAACCACAGTAGCTCCAAGGAGCATGGAGAAAGGGAGCAGATGGATAATGAGATAAAGGAGCTTGGATTTGCCTAAGAAATATCATTAAACCTTGAAATATCCAAGCTTTTCCAAATACACAAAAACTGCGAATAATCTTTCTAGCTATTAGGAGTTGCTCTTAAACAGCCATTTGTCTGGATGATGATAAAATAAGGGTCACTATGTACCAGGCACCGTTCCAGTCTCTTTATATGTATCATCTTGCTTGATCCTAGCAAGAATTATATGGTGAAGGTAGAAGTACCTTTCTCCTCATTTACAAGTGAGGAAAACTGGCTTGGAGAAAGTGAGAGGCTACCCACACTTATAAGTGGGGTGGCGGGGGCAGGATTTGAATTCTGCAAGTCTCCCACCAAAGCCTGCATCTTAACCATCATCTTAACCACCCTGTTTCCAGGGATACAGCCAAGTCATTTTTCTTCATTATATGGGAAAAATTCAAAGCTTCATCTGAATCTTATAAAGCCATCTCTACAAACGGTTAGGAGCCACTCATTTAAATGAATGCGTTGCGTCTTTTTATTTTTTTCTACCCGAAGTAGAATAGTGCAGGGAAGTATGTCGTTTGGGTAAAAAAGAAAAAGAAAAAAAGGTAACTCAGTGGTTAACCTGGCACCCCACCACCATTCCTGTCCTCAGTATATACGAAAGCAACAAAATGTGCTTGATACTTCTCTCCTGAACACGGCAGTAAATTCCCAGGCTCCAAAGCAACGTCAATCTCACCAAAAAGAGCAGCAACGCATGAAATGGGAGAAAATATTCTCAAGTCATGTATCTCATAGGGGGTTAATATCTAAAATACACAAGGAACTCATACAAATCAATAACAAAACCCCTAAACAATCCAATTAAAAAACGGGCAGAGAATCTGAATAGACATTTTTCCAGAGATGACATACAGATGGCCAACAGGCTCGTGACAAGGGGCTGAACATCACTGATCATCAGGGAAATGCAAATCAAAACCACAGTGAGATATCACCTCACACCGCTAGAATGGCTATTATAGAAAAGACAAGAAATAAAAAGTGTTGGTGATGATGTGGGGAAAAATGGGAAGCTTTGATGGGAATGTAAATTGGTGTAGCCATCATGGAAAACAGTATGGAGGTTCCTCAAAAATTAAAACTATCGCCACAATAGATAGAAGGATAGATATGATAGAAAGATAAATGTACCTCCATGTTCATGGCAGCATTATTTACAAGAGCCAAGGTATGGCAGCAACCTGAGTATCCACTGATGGATGAACGGATAAAGAAATGTGTGGTATATATATATATATATATATATATATATATATATATACACACACACACACACACACACACACACACACATATACACCATGGAATATTATAGAGCCATAAAATGAAGGAAATCTTGCCACTTGCAGCAACATGAATAGACCTTGAGGGCATCATACTCAGTGAAATATCAGACAGGGAAAGACAAATACCATATGATCTCACTGATACGTGGAATCTAAAAAACAAACAACATAAACAAAAAGCAAAAACAAGCCCGTAGAGGATGGATTGATGGTTTCCATAGACAGAGTGTGGGCTAAATGAATGAAGGGGGTCGCAAGGAACACACTACCAGTTATAAAATAGATAAGTCCTGGAGATAGGATGTACAGTGTGGAGGCTATAGTTAACAATGCTGTATTGCATATTTGAAAGTTGCTAAGAGAGTAGATCTTAAAAGTTCTCATCCCAAGAAAAACAATTAGTAATTACGAATGGTGATGGATGTTTACTCGTCTTATTGTGGTGATCATTTCATAATATGTACAGATATTAAATTATTATGTGGTACACCTGAAATTAACATAATGTTATACGTCAATCCTACTTAAAAAAGAAGACATTCAGCCTGACTGCCTGTCCTCAGTGTGCCCTAGAAGGGAAATAAGCTGAGGGATAACGGTAAAAACACCAAAGAAACTCATCCATGGTGGCCGTAATGAACAGGGATGGAGAGCACTTTTTGGTGCTATGTCATTGTCCTGCCTTCCAGTTTCCCATCGCTCAGCCCTACCAGACTCCACAAAGGATCTATCCCCAACAGCCAAGAAAATGCCTTTGTCTTGGGGTGCGTGGCTGGCTCAGTTGGAAGAGCATATGACTCTTGATCTCGGAGTCGTGAGTTCAAGCCCCACACTGGATGTAGAGATTACTTAAAAATATCTTTTTTTTAAAAGGGAAAAAAAATGATTTTGTCTTCAACAGCAAGTCCCCCGAGATCCCCCACTCCACATACTTGTGGCTCCCCTTGACTCTTGGATATCCCATCATCCCCCTCTTGTTCCCAGGATGGACGTGGGCCACAGACATTTAACTCAAAGCACCTATTAACTGCTTCTCCGGCACCAGCTGTCTCAGTCAGGCTCTGACACTTGAAACTGTTTTTTTTTTTTTTTCCCTAGATTGACCTTTTGGTATGACTCTTGCCTACCATTTGCACATCCCCGGACTTTTCTTTCACTCACAGAGTTTTCCTCATAGGCAACTTGTACCAGGTACGGCAGATTCTAGGTAGATACAATTTCCTCTTGTGACTTTTCAACAATGCAGACTGACTCTCACAATAACACCTCATTAAAATGGCACAAGAGTTTACAAAGTAATTCAACCTATATTGACTCCACTTTTCTTTCTGACTACCTTCTAAAGTCAGTGATACCACCTACCTTTTCTCAATAAGGAAACTGAGAGACAGGGAGGTTAAGTAACGCCTCAAAAGCTATTCAACCAACAAGCCTCAGAACTAGTACCAAACCCAGGTTTTTTGGGCTCCAGATCCTCTGTTCTCTTGTCTTCATTATTAACCTGCAGTCTCTCAACTCTGAGCCCACCCTTCTGAACTTGCGCAGGAGCTCTCCAAACTCCATTTCTCTGACCCCCTCGCCAAAGGGCTTCTTGTTGGGTTACTGCCAACAGAGGGCATTTCGGGGAGAGAGATTGGCAAGTGGGAGGAGGGTGAAACGGGCTCCCTTCTTGGTCTCCAGTTCCCATCGCTGTTGCTGTTACAGCAGCAGAAAGAAGGCTCCCGCTGCCCACTCCCTGACCATCTCATGGCTCTTCAGAGGTGCCAGCGACAGCTAGACTGCCAGCTGGGAGGTCCTCTCTCACGCCCTGGGCCAGGCCACTGGGAGCTTTCGAGCATCTACCGAGCACATTTCCAGCTGTAGCAGTGATCGCATACCCATTGGGTTGTGCCTCCATAGGGAGATCCAAACTGTGGATATAAGCACCTCCCAGACAGAAGCCCCACCTCCAGATCTGGTGGTCAGCCTCGATACCCTATCAGAGGTAAAGGCACAAGCAGCGCGAGGCTCTCCCCTCAAGATCTCCTCTCCAGAGCCTGGTACCCTGTATTCAGAGACTGGGGCACCAGCTGCACAGAGACAACCCCCATCCCAGAGGTTTGGGTGAGTCCCTCCTCCTATACCTGGGGCCCGATAACAATGCCTCTTCTCTTTCTCCTGCCAGCCTTGCACGATAGTTCTGCTGTGCATGATCTCTGGGTCACTTTAGCACCCATGTATTTTTCTTTCACCCTTCCAATGCCCATTTGTTGTGCATCGAGACACCTAATGTGCTTTTTCTTTTCCTGACTAGAACCTGACTGATACTGCATTTAGAGTACGGAAGGGAGGGAGTCCCAGGAAACAGACCCTCAAAATAGGAATTTGGGGCTGATTTGTCCCCGTCTTTGGCCTTGAAAGCAATGCTGAGCCCCTTGCCAACAAAACACTGGGTACTGGAAATTCATGCACGTGCAGTGGCATCGTGAGTAATATCACCTGTGATTGCTTGCAGCAAAGCGGCCATTGAAGGCAAGGTTTTGAGAAACCGGATGGCTCCTTCTGGCTACACTGGAGAATTTGCAGAGAGAAAATGATAAGGTCACGTCTTTAAACTCTCAGCTCTATTTCTGGGTAGAACAGCACATGGTATGTGGGGTGTATATTGGCTCTAGAATCTAAAGGTACTTCCACTCACAGGAGGTGCAAAGTGCGACCTCTTGTCTTTCACTTTGGAGATGATATCTTGACATGCTCTTGAGTGATGAACCCCCAAGAAATGAGAAGAGTGGTAGATGAGAAGGTGGTGGATGTCTTAGAATGAGCAAAAGTGGGAGGATATTTCTGTCCTATGTGAATGCAAACCGAGTGGCGTTTACAAGAGGCTCTCAATAATCAGATGAGTAAGATGACACCCTCAAACACAATGGTGCTTAGTCAATGGGTCCATGTTTCAAGTGGCCATGTTGGCAGGTATGGGAGTCACAAAATGGACTTTTCCTCTCCAACATTTATCATTCTGTTGCCACTGCTGAGCAGTGAATCTGCTAACCGCAGAAGTATATTCTGAGCCCCTGATATGACATAATTCCAGAAGGTCACCTGCAGGTATGGTGATTACACTGGATCCCTTCTAGTCTTTTAAGGGCAGAGAACCAATTACTACTATAAGCTCTTATTCTAGATGGGGGTTTGTCTTTCACCTGTAATACTTTGGCAACATCTTCATCCACGGATTTATGGAATATGTTATTCTCTGTAATGTTGTCCCTCACAACGTTGCTTCTGGCCAAGCACTCATTTATAGCCAAAGAAATGCAGCAGTAGGTTTATGCCTATGGAATTCACTGGGCTTATCATGTGCCCCATCACCCAGAAGCATCTGGCTTCATAGAACATTGGAATAGCCCTTGGACGAGGCCGTTACAATGCAAGTTAAGAGACAACACCTGAGATATAGGGACTCTATTCTACAGTGTGTGGTGTGATCATTGATATATGGTGCTGTTTCCCCCGTAACCAGAGTATAAGGGTCTAGAAACCAAGGGTTGAAGATAGGTCTGGCTCCTTTCACTAGCCAACCCACTGGAGAAATTTTCCTTCCCATGTTAGCAACTTTGGGTCCCAAGTTCTAAGTTAATGACAGATGCATGCTTCCACCAGAGACACAATGATTTCACTGAATTGAAAGTTGAGACTTTCACCTTGACCTTTTGGGCTTTCATGCCACTGAACTAATAGGCAGAGAAGTGTTTGCCCACTGGCTGGGACAATTGATCCTGATTACCAGGCAGAAAATGAGGTTGCTGCTACACTCCAGGGGCAGGAAGGACTATGTCTGGAGCCTGGAGGATTCTCTGGGGGCAGCATTAAGTCCTATAACAATCACTGAAGGAAAACGCTAGTAACCTAAGAACAGTAGGATTGTAGAAGACTCAGTCCCTTAGAAATGAAAGTAAAAGAAACAAAGTAGAGAGGCTGACCAACTGAGCCACTGACTGGCTATGGGGAGGCGGCCTGTAGAATGAGAAATGGAGGAGGGAAGTTCTAGAAATCAACAATGGCCGTGTGTCTCATACGGAAATGAAGACTGTAGCAGCTACGCTTTGTCCCGTTTACTTGTTGTTGAGTCATTTTTTAGAAGTCTTGCTGTCGATGGTTAGCTTTCTAATTTTGCCTCTGGGTCACGGAAGGGCAGGTGATATTATGAGTGAAGTAGAAAAGGAGTTCACCAGAATCTGAGATGGGTAGAGGACAGTTGGGACCGTGTAATGTTTTTGGGGAGAGGGTGAGGGTGTCTTCATTTGTAGGAAAGACTGATACATCTTATATAGCAGAAGCAAGTTGTTATCTCAAGTAAGGGTAGAAGGTTGTGTACGGGTGTTGCTGGCACAGGAGTGTTTCATTCCCTCTTGTCTGTGAGCCTGAGACCACTCTTCTATATTCTGCTCTGTGACTTTGGGGATGATACTCTGCAAACTGTATTTCCCAATCTCCCTTGCCAGCTTCCTGTTAGAGCTGTTAATGGTAAGCCCTAGAGGGGATTTGGAAGGTGGAAGAGGAGGGGGAAGGGACGTCCTGTAGATCTGACTCCCACATGTCTGGATATGAGCAGGGTAGGTCTTCCCTCCAGAGGTTCATGCCGCATCCTGCGAGGACCCTCATCCCAGCCCATAGTTTGGCAACATCACCTCTTCCACTTTATTCCCCCAGACTGCTTCTGCAGTTATTACTTTCTGGGTTATTCTAGTATCTCCATTTTGTTCTTTCAGCCTTCCAACACCTGTGTAACCAATTCCCTGTATTATTAGATCCTCTCTGTTGGTATATCTAATATGGCTTCTGTTTTTCCAATTGGATTTTACACTTACAACTCTGTACACCACTATACCAGTCATGGCTATATCTATCTATCTATCTATCTATCTATCTATCTATCTATCTATCATCTATCTATCTATCTTTCTGTCTATCCACCTAATGTATACTAATTATTATTATAATTCTTTTGATATAAATTTTTTTGAGATGCAATGAGCAAGGGGCAGTAGAGAGGATCTCACAAGGGAGAGAGAGAAAGAGAGAGAGAGAGAGAAAAGGGAGGGAGGGAGGGAGGGAGGGAGGGAAGCAGGGCTCACCTGAAGAAGGACTTGAGCTCACCTGATGCAGAGCTTGAACTCACAAACTGAGATTGTGACCTGAGCCAAAGCAGAAGCATAACCAATTGCGCCACCCGGGCTCCCTGCATGTCCTAATTAGCAAGAATGGCAAGAAAGATGATTTTCATGAAGAATTCCTGAGTGAGGTCAGAGAGCTTCCAGCAGAATTCTAACTTTTTTTTTTTAACATTTATTCATTTATTTTGAGAGACAGAGATAGAATACAAGTGGCGGTGGGGCAGAGAGAGAGGGAGACAGAGAATCTGAAGCAGGCTCCAGGCTCTGAGAAGTCAGCACAGAGCCTGACATGGGGCTCGAACCCACGAACTGCGAGATCATGACCTGAGCCAAAGTCAGATGCTTAACCGACTGAGCCACCCAGGCGCCCCTCAGCAGAACTCTAAAATGGCAAAACTTACCTTTGCCTCTTGTCTCCTTTTTCTTTGTTCCTGTCCCTTCATCCTTGACCTCCAGAATCTTAATATCTCCTCCCTTCCAAATCTGCACTGTCTTTTTTTTAAAGTTTATTTATTGGAAGAGAGAGAGAGAAAGAGAGAGAGAGAGAGAGAGAGAGAGAGAGAGAGAGAGAGAATGGGGGGCATGGGCAGAGAGAGAAGGAGAGAAAGAGAATCTCATGCTCCGTGCTGAACCCGATGTGGGGCTTGATCTCATGACCATGAGATCATGACCTGAGCTGAAATAAAGAGTTGGACACTTAATCGAATGAGCCACCCAGGCTCCCCTGTACTTTCTTCTTTTAAATGTAAAAAACATATGAAAGTTTATGGAGAATGGCACAAGGAATGACCCCTTTTGGAATCATTGGCACTTTAGAAAACATTCTTGAAGCTGCCGAAGTTTCTTATACTCAAAGGAACCCAGCAAAATGTGACCTGGCAGGTTGCTATGGGAGGGTTACCCTGATCAAGAGATTGAATGGGGCCCACTATAGTGTTCTGAAAGTTTGGAGCCTCTGGAGTGGGCGATATGCAAAAATCAGACAAAATAAATGACTTTTCAGGAAGATAAATCAGATGCAAATATCCCAGCAGTCCTGAACTTGGCATCCTCTTCCCGGTAACATCGAGGGGAGAACGGCCAAAGACTGGCAGCCTGAGTGTGTGTGGAAACCAAGGGGTCTCTCTTTGTGTTATTTACTTTAAAGTATATCAGTTAGGATGGTTTTGCTATAAGTAGCAGATAAGCCAACTTCCAATTACTTAAGTAACCCGGCACTCCATTTCTAGATACATACGGAAAAGAAATGAAAAAATATGACCATATGAAAGCTTCTACACGAACATTCATAGCAGTACCATACATAATAGTCAAAAGGCATAAACCACCAACATATCCGTCAAATGATTGATGGTGCTGTGTCCATATGACAGAATATGATTCAGCTATGGGAAGGAATGGAGTCCTTATATCTGTTGCAATATGGATGAAGGCTGAAAACATTATGCTAAGTGAAAGAAGCCTGTCACAAAAGACCAATTGATTCCATTCATTTGAAATGTCCACAAGAGGCGATTCCATAAAGACAGAAATTAATGGTTGCTTACAGCTGGGATGCATGGGAGGATTGGGGAAGCGATAGCTAAAAGGTATGTGGGGGTTTCTTTTGGAGATGGTGAAAATGTTCTAACCATGATTTATGGCAATGGTTGTACAGCTCTGTGAATATACTAGAAACCATTGAATGGTGAACTTTCAGTTGGTAGGTTATAGGGTATGTCAATTATGTTCTAACTTATTATTACCAAAAAATTACTCAAATATTAAGGGAATTTGTTTCATTTACAACGGGATGTCCAGAATGGGTCAGTTTGGCAGTTGATTAATTCAGTGGTTTAACAACGTCATCAGAGACCTTGGCTCTCTCCATCGTCCTGCTCTGCCATTTTCAGTTAGTGGCCCTTATGGTTTTAAGACAGACTACAGCAGCCTCAGACACCCCGGGGCCAGAAAAAGGAGGCTTCTTTCCTTACATCTCTTTATTTCCTGAAGAAAAGCCTTTGCCAACAGTGTCCAAGCTAACCATCCATCATACCTCAGGGGCTAGAATTTCTCCGTCACCTAACAGCAACCCAGAGTCCCCAGGAAGGGGAGTGGCGTCACCATGATGGGGTTCATGCAATCGGGTTTAACCCTGAGTCTGAAGGGGGAGAGGCAGATGCTGGAATTTAACCAGGGCTCTGCCTGTGTGGAAGAAGGGGACATCGGCTGCCGATAGGCAGCTCCAGCACCTACCAAAAAAGATGCAGAAAAGAGAATTTTCTTGCAGGGAGAACGGAATCAGACTTAGCTATGAATTCACTTCTGTCTGTCTGCCTGTCTATCATCTAGCCACCTACCTACCTGCACACCCACGGATTTAAAATGCCTCTATACTTCTGACTCCTTATAACTACGGGGTGTGTGTTTTTCTTTATGGATTTATTTTCATCTTCCAAGGTTTGCATACTCATCAGAACATCCCATGTCAGGGGAGATTGGAAGGACTGACGCGGACATGAGCTGCCCAGCGGGCCTTCCCCTGGCCTCCGAGAGGCGGTGTGGTCCTTTGCCATGTCTGCCCAGCTCCGTCTCCAGGCGCAAGTTCTGACAGAGAGGGAGCGAGCCAGGAGGAGAGAGCATGTGGCTGAGGTCTCCTCAGGGTGAAGGGCGCACCCTTAGCCTTGGCCTCGCCCACCCCTCAACTGTTTCCAGTCCTGATGTTGCCTTTGCCGACGCTGGAAACGGTGCCTGTGAGCTGCCCCGTGACATGTGGTTGTGTTTAACTCTATAGAACTTTGAACCAGCCTCAAGCTGCGCCAGTGGGGAGATCAAAGTCAATAAAGTGTATGTATTTTATAAACGGTGAACTTTTGTGAAGAAACCGAACTCATTTAAGCCAAAGCCAAGGGGAGTGTTATGTTTTGACTGATGCATAAAACAAAGAAAGAAGGTTGTTTCCCCCTGTGTGTTATTTGGGTTTTTTTTTTTTTTAAAGCCTGTTTAGTAAAGTCCATACTTTAAAATAAACATAGAGAACTCTCGTGTTCTTTTTGTAAACACATCGGAGCCCTTTGAAGCCAAGGATAATGAGTATAATAGCAGACGACTGTTTATCCTCTCCTGGGCTCCGTGTTTAGTTAGCTGGGTCTTGAAAACTTTAAACCTCCTTCTCCTTGAGAGAGATTTTCCGAATTGACTCCCTCAGAGCAGACAGAAGGAGAAAAGACCTCAGGAGTTAGTTAGCATCTCTTTTCAAATTTCTCTGCAAACAGGGTCCTCTCCCCCAGGGGGCCACGCAGCCCGGGCCACAGGTTCCTCTTTCCCTGTGTCAGCATCCAACCTAAACCCACTGGAGTCCCCCCACCTGCCTGACTGGGTCCCTTACCGGCCTCTCCAGGCGGTGGTGTGCTGGTACAAGAGGGAACTTTGTCTCTGGCAGCAGGGAGGGGACACATGGTTTGTGACACTGGCTGATTTCTTTACTGGGACTGGTCCCATCGTAGCCCTGGGCATGTCCCCCATGTGACCCACGGAGCTCTGGGTGGGGAGAGATAGACACGGGAGCTTGGGCAGCCGGCCTCCAGCATCACAGCCTCCACCTCTGCCCTCCCCTCCCTGCCTCTCGCTCCTGGGAGTCGGCAGATCTCATTCCAGTAACTGTTTCTAAGGGGCGGCTTCCCCCACTATGGGGAAACTTTCTTGTCTTGTTGCACTGGCCCTCTCCGTGCACCACACAGTTACTCGCTTCCATTTTCTTGGCTCCCCCCAGCCCGCAGCGATCTACCGGGCTATTCTGGTCACTTCCTTTGGACAGTTCCTTGAATTGTTTTGATGCCATTGTATGATTCACCGAGCCCAGCTTCCTTTCCCCTCTTAGGCAGCTGGGAAAATCAGGCTCCCTTCATATCTTCCTTTGTTAACGGCTGTATCCTGAAGTCATTCATGCCTGGCTGGGCAGGGGGTGGTGTGAGCTGTGGGCCCAGCGCCCAGTCCTCCCAGGCATCCTCGATGTTCCCTGATGGATGGAAAGCCCTCCAGGGAGGGAGGAGGCTGCGGTGTCTGGGGTGAGGCGGTTTTTCCACTCAGTTTCCAGGTGTCGGCGGGTGACGGTGGGACCCACCTGCAGGCGTAAACCTGGAGGTAGGACATCTATTCGCGATGATGAGAGCTCCGTCCAAACATGTAAACACAGATTTTGATCTCAAGGTTTGAAAGCTGGGAGCTTGAGCAGTGCCTTGCAGAGAGACTGGAGTCTCCCTCGATGGCGCCTGTGGCTAATGGGGGCATTCCCCGGGACCAGCAAGGGCAAGGACACAGCTCTGGACTGGCAGTCCTTCCCTCTTGGAACCTGACTCCTCGTCAGCTCCCTGGGATTAAGAAAACAGCTTGAGAAATCAAAGATGGCATATCTTTCTTAGGACTAGTTGAAGGTTTATTTATTTATTTTGAGAGAGAGAGAGAGAGAGAGAGAGAGAGAGAGAGAGAGAGTGCAGGGGAGGGGCAGAGAGAGAGACAGAGAGAGAAAGGATCCCAAGCATGAAGCCCAATGCAGGGCTTGATCTCATGAGCCGTGAGATCCTGACTTGAGTCGAAATCAAGGGCGCGACACTTAAAGGACTATACGGATCCAGGTAGCCACCGTGACTCCTCTGGCTGGGGTAGGAACTGAGATGAGAGGTGGCAGGGGCACCAAGGGCCTCCTCCCGCCCGGCCACGCTGTCATTCTTTAAGCGCCTGCTAAAGGGTTCTGAGGGGAAGGGAAAAAGGGGTGATCCTTTGGAAGGGCTCTGGCCGTGTAGTTGGAAGTAGGGGGAGAAAATAGAGCCCCACAAACAGAGTGACAGCTTTGTCCCGTGCCCTCCTGGCCACCTCTGGTCAATCGTTGCTGTTAACGCTGATCACGGCAGCAGCACGAGAACCCAGCCAGTGCACGCGGATCCCATGTAAACCACCCTGCACCTGTTATCTCATTGAACTGCCACATCAAGCCAGTGACTTATGTAGTTTGTTATTATCCCCGTTTTATAGCCAGGAGACTAGAGGAAGGTTATTAATTTGCCCAAGGTCACAGCCAAGCTGAAGTTTGAGCCCGGATTCAGCTTTCTTCCTGTGACTGTGCAGTCGTGCTTCTCTGACCTCCCGTGTGTGCTGAGCGTGCCGGGATTCCCGTCGCGGTCAAGTCCTCCTGGAATACTTGTAGCCAGACCATATCCCCGCTTTGGTAGCATGCTCGGCCAAGCCAGGGGTGAAAGGAGGACACGACGTTCCGGAGACACAGTGGCCTGCAGGTTTCCCAGGAGGGGCGGCTTGGAGGCCCTGGGATCGCCCTGTATGTGTCCCCGTCTCTCCCAGGCCCCGCCTCTACTCTAGAGTCCTTGTTTCCAGCTGGCTGATGCACACCTGCATTCCTCTGTCCCATCTCATCTTTTCCGGCAGATGACCCAGCCGGACTTTCGCTCCACCGTGGCCCTTGGCCTCTGGGCGCCGGCCCTGGGCCTCGGCTTCACGCTCCAAAGTCCACGTGTGCTCTGCTCCTCAACCTGGCCCATCGCCCACCGGGCCACTCACCGCTGGACGAAGGGGGACGGAGGCCCACCCTCTTTGTCGCTCGTTCCTTGGGCTTCACCTTCTCCTTCCCTCTCCTCAGTGCCTGAGCTCCTCACCCATCCGGCTGGAGTGTGATCCCTCCCCCTCATGGTGGCAGCACACATCCAGCCACCGCACGCAGCTCGGCTCATTGTCCGATTAGTAATCATGGCTGGCACTTCCCTGATGTGGAAGATGAGACAAGGGCTGTGTCTGCAGGTGGTCTAGTTAACCCTGGGTGACTTGGGGGAAATGGCCTACCTCCCCGTGTTCCCACTTCCGTATCTGCCCAACGGAGAGAATAACAGAATTTACCTCACGGGGTTGTTTCCAGGAGTGAATGAGTTAACACGTGCAAAGCACTTGGAACAACGTTTGGCACCGGAGTCCCCAAATCTTAGCTCTTCCTATTGTTGCACACATGTTACTTCACTCCTTCGGCAGTGGGAGGCGGGGGCGGCGGCAGGGTGGTCCTGACTGGTGGTCACTAAGCAATGGATGGCCAGATCACTGAACCAAAGTCAACTGACCTTGCCTTGTTAGTTCAAGCCGCGTTAGTAACCCATCAAATGCATAGTATAGAGCTTGGCTTAGTTAGCTCTGGCTGACTCTTCATTCCAGTTGATGCAGAATTGCTAGACAGTTTCCAGGGGTCTGAATTAGTTACCTGGACCCCCAAAAGTGAGAAGGCACTTTTAGCAAAGAGATAGTCTGGTCTTTAAATTCTTAAAATTACCCGTGTAGCTTTGGACAAATCGCACAGTCCTCCTGCCCACCCAACATTATCATATCCAGATGGTCTAATGAGTACTCAGCATTTTCAATGCACTATATGGGAATATATGCGAAAAATAAGGAAGAACAAGGGGCACCTGGGTGACTCAGTCAGTTAAGCGTCCGACTTTTTTGACTCGGGTCACGATCTCGCAGTTCATGGGTTCCAGCCCAGCATCGGGCTCTGTGCTGACAACTTGGACCCTGAGCCTGCTTCAGATTCTGTGTCTCCCTCTCTTTCTGCCCCTCCTCTGCTCGCACTCTGTGTGTGTCTCTCTCTTGAAATAGATCATTTAAAAAAATTAGAAAGAACAGTCCCCGCTTACAAATCTGGTATACAGATCACAAAATACCAAGCAGGTAGTCAGTAGCATAGACTGAAAAATGAGCAACGTGTGACGAATAACTTCTTAACTAACTTGTTAGAACGAATCCAGTGGAGCTTTGATGCCCCAAGCTGGGGACCCGTGTGAGCCCACTATTTGGTTTGCAGTATCTCCTGTCTCCACTGGATTGACTTGGGATCTGTGTGTGGCAGAGTGGATTCTTAGAACCCTGGCAGGAACCCTGGACCTCCCGCCACGGGGTTTGCGTAGAGGCTCTGAGCTCAGGAAAGAGCTTGGTGGGACAGGCTGTTGGTGCTTCCCAGCACGTTTAGCCACCCTGCTCTGGTTTACTTAAGCTTACGACTCCAGTACTGTTGGTGAGCTGTCCAGAGAGCCAAGTAAATAAATAGCCCACTCGCTGGGAGGACAAGAAGTCCTTGTCCCTCCACAGTGGAGAGGAAGAGTGACATTTTCATAGCAGCCGGTACCTTTTGTCAGCCTGGGAAAAATTACGGAGACCTCTCTTGTAACGTCATTGTTCAGCTGATGGTACACTCACACCAAGATAGTGTGTACTGTGGCTGACCTTGGAGGTTCTGACGGCTATCTGTCTTGTAAGTCACACAATGTCAGACAATAGGCACTGTTGCTACAGTGTTGTATTGGGGTGCTCATTCCCGGGAAGCTGGATGTGGCTTCTTACTGTGCCCTGGGTCTTGAGATATGCTAGAGGTCAGAGTGTGTGTGCACGTGAGCACGTGAGTGTGTGTGTGCTGTGTGCCCTTCTTTGTTGTTCAGGAGGCTGAAGCCAGGGCCAGGGTTTCAGGTTCTGTGTTCTCAGACTTATGGCTGTGCCTCACTTGCTTGTTTTTACCAACACGTGAAAATGACCATGGGTCCATGTTGTCACGAGAACCCTTGAAAAGTTATGTCACAGTGTGTTCAGAATAGTATTAGACACGTTGAATGTCGACCAATGATAAGTACAGTATAGTAGTTGGGAAGTGGGGGATGGGGGGTCAAAGCCGACCAGACTACTGGGAACTCAGATCTAGAAAACCACCTCCCTCCCAGCAGAGACTTTCCCCTGAGAAGCCCTGAGAGGGAATGTGTGGTCCCTGGGAGTGCCCTCATCCCCTCTCCCCCGACGGCAGGAAGGTGGGGACCCGCTCACTCCCAGCACACTCAGGAGCCCAGTAGATCTCTTTCCGTGTCCATCTTCTCCTGTGCTCTGTTCCCATTTCAGTACTCAGCGTTCTCATTTTCTTCCCCTTTTCCTCCCGTTAAGACCTTCTCTTGAGGAGACTCTGATGAACTAATTTCCCCTCAGATGCCAATTAGTGATCAAGCCTGAAGTGTTATTCTTTCCAAGGTAACGGTATCTTAAGAGGGGGGAAGGTAATAGGTCTTTAAGTGTAGAATTACGTGTGGAAGTTCAGGCATCAGTGAGCGAGGAGGCAAGGTGGGCTTTCGATACACATACGTGTGCGCACACAAACACGCACAAATCGCATGTGGTATGCAGATCTGAGCTGCTTCCTGGAAAGGGCAGCGCTGGCTCTTCTCATGGTGGGAGAAAAGACCTGAAGACGTTGTCCAGACCCGTCTGTCATTCCCTCCTCTCCGATCATCCCGATCCTTACTGAGCACCTAGCACTCACAGGCACTATCCTGGACGTTTCCTTCTCTCGCTCGCTAAGCTGTAGATTTGTTGAGGCTTGTGTCTTACACACAGCAGCTCCTCAGCACGTGGGCTGAAGGGAGAAGGGGAGTTCCTTCTGGAAGCCCTGGCCTGAGGCCCACTGAGATGGCCAGCACTCTCTGGGCAGGCCAGGCCCCTGTCCAGTGCGCTGCGGCCCTCCGGGCAGGTGGCGTTTCCAGTCTTTGCTACAAAACTCGCCCTTGGCTGAGTGCCGGTGTCCCTCTGGTAATTTCGCCCACTGCCCCAGCGCTGTGGCTCTGCAAGCCCACATTCTTGAGTCAGAAAGAGACCAGGGCTGGAAGCGGTGTCGGATTGCACAGCCTTGGCCTGAACATTGCGTGTGCTCTGCTAAGGCGCTCTCCCCCTGACTGCTGGGCGAGCACACACATTCCATTTCTTCCCTCTATCAGTCCAGCCCTGCCAGAATTCTTGTCTGAATTCCTCTTCATTAATACTGATGTGTTCTCCACCCGGAAGTTCCTAAGGGCTCATTTCAGTGGATAATGATTGTTTTTGCAGGAGGGACCCCGATGGTTTTTCCGTTTCTGTTTCCATAATATGTACCGAAACCCACACTTCATTGAAAGCAGATGGCCAACGCGTCCCTCGACGTGCGAGGGGAGACGCCAGGCTGGGATGGCTCTGATCTGTCTGCCTTCTGGGCAGCCCTGGCACGGATAGAGGCTGGGATGCTGGAGCCCCCACCCCCGGCTCTGGAGATGAGTGTGTGAAGCACAGGCTCAACCAGGCCAGTCTGGATGACTGGGACGGCCAGGATGATGGAAATCAGAAATAGTGGGCGTGGGTGGCTGTTAGGGTGGGTCGAGATTAAAAGAGAAGAAAAGAAGCCAAGGGAGGAGACAGACTGGACTCTCCAGGTCGCTCATTCACATGAGAGTCTTGCAGGGTCAGATTCTCGGGAAGTGCGTGCATCAGGCAGCTGCCCCTCCGGAGGAAATTGGTACTAAAGCCCCAGCCACGGAGACCCAGGCCTGACCCTTGTACTCATCTGCCTCCGTGTAATGTAATGAGAAGCACATTCTCTACCATATCTTTCCCAAGAACATAAACCCTATTTCTCTGTCTCCAAAAAAGGCAGAGGGGGCTTTGAGCTTCCCATGCTAGCCAACAAAACACTTTACTACCAAAGCCCTGCCCAGAGCCCCAGGCCCTCAGGACAATTCTGGGTCGCGCAAAGGTCCCTGCGGTGACCCGACCAGTTCCTTCGCCCCAGGGCTGCAGAATGCACACACCCACACGCTGTTCACTCAGTAGACTCGTGGGTGACTTGGTCATCAGAGGCTGCCGGTTCTGCGGATATGCTGGGCACTCCGGACAGAGATGGCAAATACCCAGCTCCTCTAGGCAGTGGTAGAATGTGCCTGACCTCAGTCCCTACCCCACGCATCAGCCCAACTGTCTACTGCCTGGAGGACCCTCCCCACGCCGACCTCCAGGCTACAAGGGCCACGTGTGGAGCATGTACTGTCATGGCCCTCACTCGGCATGAACCTGTGCCGGGGGGTCAGCTTGAGCCCACGTGGAGGCTTAGACCTGTCCTGGGATGACCTGGTAAGGCGGGGCTTCCCCAGATTTTCTTTCAAATGCATGATGGAGGCACCTCCTGGGAAAAAGACAACTTTGACTCAGAGCAAGCACAAGGGGAAGGTAGATGATAGTGTGAGCAAGGGGTGTGCGTTTAGCTTGCCGTTTGTTGTCAGTTTTCTCCAAGTCCAGCCTGCTGTGGGCTCATGGCTGTGTCCTCTTGAGAGCAGGAGCTGTAAGCCCACGGGTGGATGATGCGTCTAAGTGCACAGGTGGGCCCTGCTGGGGAGTATCACCCAGAAGAGGAAGAACCTCCCCTGCCCCCAGGCAGTGGAACAGGGAAGCTTGGGCTCCAGTGCATGGGCAGTACCTGGAGGAAACTGGGGGGTTGGGAAGCTGGTGGGAAGTGGTGGGAAGAGGGGGGGAGGGCCAGACATGGGGAAGGAACAGCCAACCGCAACTAGCAAAGCAGGTGACTCAGTGCATGGGGAAGCAGACAGGTGGGCAGCTGAGGTGGGCAGATTTGCAAGATTGTTCCAAAAATGCTAGAAGACAAGGCTAAGTGAGTATGGGTCTCCAGAGCCAACTGATGGTGGGGACTGTTTCCTTCTAGAGAGTGAGCGTGTGTAGGGAGGGCCCCTGTAGTAGAGGATTTGTACACACGTGACATTTCTGTCAAGCACTGATGATTTCCCTTGGCAGACCATCTTGGATAGAGTTCCCTGCCCTGTCTTGTTAAAATCTAGTCGCAACCTAATTTAATTCCACACACCCCCAATTCAGGAAATCCAACCTGTGGGCAGAGACGTCATCCATTAGAGAGTCTTCGGGTGGCTGAAAACCCAAACCACAGAGAACACCAAGCTTCGGGGAAAACTTGGCAGGAAGCGACTCAGGAAGTCTGAGTTTGTTTGGGAGGAAGACTGGGAGAGGGAAATAAAGGGCCTGAAGGGACATGTGGCCGGGAGACCCCAAGCCTATCTGTGACATCGTGACTTAGTGTGAAAAATGTATACAGTTGACCCTTGAAAATGTGGGTTCCAACACCCTGTGCAGTTGAAAACCCACATAGAACCTTGACTCCCCTAAAACCTGACAACTAATAGCCTACTGTTGGCCTTACCGGTAACATAAACAGGCTATTAACGCATGTCTTGTATGTTTCACTATACACTCCATTCTTACCATAAAGTAAGCTAGAGAAAAGAAAGTGTTACTAAGAAAATTATAGGGGAGAGAAAATACATTTACAGTAGCATAGTAGATTTATCAAAAGAACCCCTGCGTATGTAAGTAGACCCGTGTAGTTCAAACCTGGGTTGTTCAAGAGTCAACTGCATTTGGTCTTCATTGGCCTTTCTGGGACAGAGCTCCTAAACCCCTTGGAATCTCCTAAGTGATAAAGGCATCTTTTGTTACATGAATGAGTTGGCCTTTGGGCCAGGAGAACCAACCGTGTGAGTAGGGGGTTGGAATTTTCAGTTCTACTCCACCTCCCGGGAGGGAAGAGTGGCTGGAGATATTGACTCCCCCACCAATGGCCAGTGGTTTAATCAACCATGCCTCTGTAATGAAGCCTCTATAAAAACTCAGAAGGACAGGGTTTAGAGAGCTTCCAGCTCCCATTTGCAGCCCTTTGATCAGAAGACACGAGACAGTCTAGGCTTGTGACTGGCATCTGAAGTGGAGGCAGGGGCCATCTTGTGGGACTGAGCCCTTGACCTGACTCCTGGTAGATGGTGTGAGACTTGGGATGAATTTTAGGACATCCAGCTGGTGTCTGAGAACTGCCACCTCCCCGCCCTACACACATGGGAATTGGGTATAGAACACTTTACGGCTCATAGTCTCAAAGTCTGGGACGTCTCTTACTTTCCCTTGAAGATTTGATGATCCCTTCCCCTGCTGAAGTTTTCCTTGCCTTCTGGTCTGCCATTCTGATTTGATTCTTCACACAGCTTATCTTCTGTTGTTCCTCTTCCTGAGTAGAACCACTCACAGGGCCTGGCGTGGAATGCTGGCCTTTCTGGGCACATGGCCCAGTGAGAAGGGATTACCTGGGTCATTGACTGATGTGTTTATAGATGAAGGGCTGTTGAGGACACCTGCTCATGGTGTCCCCAAGCATGTAAAGTGACAAATCTGGGGGTAAAGGGAAGCTGACACCTTGGCGTCTGTCAAGGCTCTCTGAGGGGACGGGAAGGCACAAATCCACGTGAGTTGCTTCAGCAAGCCCGGGAAATGCTAGTTTTCTTGAAAGTTGAAGCATGTAGAAGAAGGCCTGGTTCAGTGCTGTATTTTATGTTTTCTGACCCAGAGCAGCTTTGTTTTAGCTTCTGAAACTTAAGATTTTTCTCTCCTAAAAGGATAGTAATCATAGGACCAACCATTGAGCACTTGCTGCATATTAGATATCTCTCTCTCTCTCTCTGTCTCACACACACACATGCACGCACACACACACGCTTCACAGTGTATAATTCCTCAACAAATGTATGAGATGGGTACTATTATTATCCTCATTTTCTGGCAACTATAGAACTGGAGACGTTAAAAGGTTATCTGAGTCTAAACAAGGAGCGAATGATGGAAGCAGGAGTGACCGGGCCCGACCGCCTCTCACGCCACTGCTCCTGAGAGCCATGCCCTGCACTGTGCTGGTGAGGGCTCAGAAGTAAGACAGGGCCGGGGTCATACCCCGCCACACTTCCTGCCTCTCCCTGGATTCTTAGAGCCTTACACCGTCGATGACGGGTAGACCCACAGGGCGATTAACCACGTCAGTCCTCTGGGAGACTAGCTGTACTCAAGTCTGATTCATATGTTCTGCTGCTTGCTTAGTTCCATCTAGGAAATCCTGTTCTCATGGTTTGCCAGGCAGAGGCTCACTGGAGCGGTGTCCAATCTGGAGCCTGGCTGATGGTTTGGTTCAGGAACTGCACGCCTTCTTGGGAAGTCGCTGCTCCTTCCCTGATAAGAATACAGTGTCCAGGACAAAGCACCAGGCCAGGGGCCAGGAGACCTGGGCTGTGGGTCTATCACAGACTTTGGGCAGATCTCTTACCTCGCTGGGCCCCAATTTCTCATATTAAAACAAGAGGCTCGGATGCAACTGGGAAAATTCCTCACAACTCCCTAAACTTCTGATGGTTTAATCATAAAACTCCGGGACATTTCCATTCCTACATTTGTTTCTGTCCAAGTGCACTTCGCTAGACGCAACATAATAAAAATACCCCGAGATGGAATGTGAGGTGATAGATGGCCCCAAGGTCAGACTTGCTGGAATCTCTTTTCTGTTAATCTTTCTTATTATAATCTAATTGGTATTGAGTGAGATGCTGTATCCCAGATGATTTTAATGGAAATTTTTATTTACCTAAATGATGTATAATTGACCCCTGAAAATGCAGAGGTTAGGGGCTCTAACCCTCTGTGCAGTCAAAAATCCTAGCATAACTTTTGATTCTCCCAAAAATGTTAACTACCAACCCTACTATCGACCTACTGATAAACAGTTGATTAACACATACTTTTTGTATGTTTTATGTACCGTATACTGTGTTCTCACTATAAAGTGGGCTAGAGAATTTAAGAAAATTGTAAGGAAGAGAAAATACACTTATAGTACTATATGTACCAAAAGAATCCATGTACGAGTGGGCCTATGTAGTTCAAACCCATGTTGTTCAATGGCCAACTGTGAACAGATAATCAAGAAGTTAGGGTGAGTGATATAATGTGCCCACCATCCAGCTTCAGAAATAAAGCATGGCCAGTACAGATGAAGCCCCTGTCTAGCTTTCCCACAGCTTATTTCCTGTTCTTGTCCCCCAGGTACCACTATCCAGGTTTCATCTTTGTCGTGGATGGAACCCAACCACATCAGACTTTGCTGCACACCTAGATAGGTAGAACGTCACATAAACAGTGGCATGGAGTGTATTTCATTTTGTTACCTGCTTTCTTTCCACATTTTGTGATTTTTATTCGTGCCGATTCATTTCTACTGCCTTATGAGAATCTTTGGACTATCATATTGTAGGGATCAATTGGACTTTCTTTCAATACATTTTCTTCTTGGGGAACTTTTAGACTACTTCCTTCCTACCTTCCTCCTTTTTGCTTTCTCTTTCCCTTTTTCTCTCTCTCCCTCTTTCTTTCTCTCCCTTACTTCCTCCCTCCCTCCTTCCCTCTCTCTTTCTCCTTCTTTTCTTTTCTTTCTTTTCTTTCTTTCTTTCTTTCTTTCTTTCTTTCTTTCTTTCTTTCTTCTTTCTCCCTCTTACCCTTCCCTCCCTTCCTCCCTCCCTCCCTTCCTCCTTCCTTCCTCCTCCTTCTTCTTTCTTTCTTCTTTCTTTCTTTCTTTCTTTCTTTCTTTTTTCTTTCTTTCCTTTTTCTTTCTTTCTTTACTTTTCAATCATTATATTCAATGCTGTTCTAAACATTCCTGTATATGTTTCTTGAACTTTCAGTTTTTCTGTGAGTGTTGTTGCTGGCTCAAATTTATAAGGTATTTCCAAATTACTTTTCAAGGCTTACCAATTTGCCCTCCTACCAGCAGTATATGCTTCCACATATTCAACAACATTTGGTTTGATTCTGTCAGACTTCTCTTTATGAACAACAAGGTTCTTTCAACAAGTCAAACTTTCGAGTGCTTCAAAATTCAAAACCATGAGAGGGCAGAATGTGAGGGGTCTTTGTTCCCATGCCCAGGCCCCGGTTTTCAGTTCACTGGTCACTGTCAATAATGGGTCCTTCTGGTATGAACATACAGACAAAGGTGCTTATGTGAGTGTATCTTCCTTCTGACTTCTTTGCTCAGTCACTGTATCATAACAGCCTATCCTGCCCCTGTTCCCTTCACCTGACAAAATACCCTGGCGGTCATTCCCCATCTGCCCACAAAGCTTCTGTATTTTTTTGTTGTTTATGTCATATTCACTGCTACTTGGCTCTTTTTTTAAATGAGAAGAATAAATTTTTTTAAGAAATATTTCAGACCTAATAGAATATAAAACATTTAAGTACAATGAGAAAAGAATAAAATGAGAACCTGCATACTCTTCTCTGAGACTCAGGAGGATTATGTCAGTATCTTCAAAACCCTCCTGGCTCCTCTTTCCAGTGACAGCCCCTTTCCTCCACCCCCAGCTAATGCTTCTGCAAACTTTGGTGTTAATGATTTCTTTGCTTTTCTTTATAGATTTTTCAACTCTTATGTGTTCCCCAGAGGAACCACAGCACAGTTTTCACAGCAAGCACAAATTTAACTGGAATCAAAAAATAAAGCTGCCCCTAGATTTCCAGGAGAAGATATGTTCAACGGAATCTCTGGGTTTAGATTCCCCCAGTTTAGATTTCCAGAATGTGTAGAAAAAGCCCGCTCTAGAGAGTTGGGGAGCAAGGCCACCATGAAACCTGGGATGTAAGGACTCACACTTTGCAGAATCTGGTGTGGGATGGGTTCTGGGTTGCAGCAGTGTGACGGTCGGACAGGTAAGCTGCTCAAGAACTTCCTGGGTCTAAACTCACCACAGCTTACCACCAGCTCTCAGGAGTCTGTCAAAGGAACACATTTCTGTGGGGGTGAGATGAGGAACCTCAGCTGGTCCAAGCAGTAGGTGGTAAAGGAGAAAGAAGGAACTTCATCAGTACATGGAGAGAATAAGTCAAGTAAGATCAACTGGACCTCAGTTGGCTTAACAAGATGGCAGGAGGGATGTTACAATGACCCCATTGTAACATCTCTGGAGTCACTCTGCTCCCATCTAGACTGTGTTGCCTCTGTCTCGTCATTCTGGGGCCTCTGTCAGCATCCTAGGGATGCCCTTTGCCTCTCTCCTTGTTGGATTTTTCATATATCCCATGCTGCTGCTTTCTTGGTTTATTCTTTCATTTCAGTGGAGTGCTTCCTGAGAAATAATATGTAGGGGATAAATTTTTTGAAGATTAGTATGTCATAGGATGTCTTTATTTTACCATCAAAACCAATAGTTTTGCTGGCTATACAATATGGGTCTGATATCATTTTTCTTTAGAATATCTTCTGGTTTCTACTCTCTTAAAATTCTAAACCCATGAGTACTGATCCTTTGTGTGACCTGATTTTCTCTCTCTGAAAATTTGTAGGCTCTTCTAGTGGTCCCCAGAACTGGAAATTTTACATGATATGCTTTGGTATGAATCTCAGTGCATTCTCACAATTTGGCCATGCATGTCCTTCCATCCTGAGAATGTTCTTGAATCGTTGAAGATCTCCTCATCACTATTTTCTGGAACTCCTGCTAAATATCAGTATTGAACCACGTGAGCTGTTCCTCTGATTTTATTATTTCATCTCTATTTTCATCTTTTTTGTGATTTTGACTACTCTCTGGGATATTTTGTCAAATTTGATTTCTATTAAGTTTGGTATTGTTGATTCTGAAATTGTATTTTTGAATTTCCAAGATCTCTTTTGTGATCTCTGAATGTCTAAATGATCTTTTTTTTAAATTATTTTTTAATGTTTATTTATTTTTGAGACAGAGAGAGACAGAGCACGAATGGGGGGTGGGTCAGAGAGAGAGGGAGACACAGAAGTGGAAGCAGGCTCCAGGCTCTAAGCTGTCAGCACAGAGCCCGACGCGGGGCTCGAACTCGTGAACCACGAGATCATGACCTGAGCCGAAGTCGGACACTTAACCGACTGAGCCACCCAGGCGCCCCTAAATGATCTATATTAAAAAAAATTTTTTTTGTGTCATAGATGCAAATCTTCTCTATTGCTCTGAGGGCATTAATTGTGTGTGTGTGTGTGTGTGTGTGTGTGTGCATGCGTGTCCATTCTGGCCTGCTCAATTTGAGTTGAGGAATAAAAGGCTGATTAGAATAGAAGCTCCAAGTTCATGATTGGGACTTGTTGATTTTCACACTATCATGTGACCTAGGCATACCCCTTGTCGGGAGACCCCTGGCATCAATATCTTAAGAGCTTTCTTCTTGGGCGGTAAGATTTTCCGTAGAGAGTCTCTTAATCCCCTGGCTGCAGAGGAAGAGGCTGGCCACCCATGTTTCAGGGGCTGAATGGAAGATTCTCTTCATTAAGTATTTAGTACGCATACTGTACCTGTACCTGCAACTGTGGCTGACATTGTTCAGCCCCATGACCTTCTGTTTCACCCTCTCCAGAGAGGCAAGGAAGAAGTGGCAAGGGGCACAGAGTGAATGAGGGCTTTGGAGATGAACGACTTCTGAAAGAACGTTCACCCAGCTCTCCATACCTCATCGCCCTCTTCACCCCGGTTCTGTTGGCTTTGGGACACCTGGGTTCCCATATTTCGATTCTGCTTTCCAATGGAAATCTTTTGGGAGCTTATCTCTTTCTTGTAGTCAGTCCCTTGTCAAATGCAGGCAATAAAAGCAAGCCCACCGTGCCAATGTTTTGCTTCTCTACCCCTTAACTAAAACCACAAGTTCATTTGGTCCATTTTTTTTTCTTATTACAGGCAAAAATTTGTTTCAGGCAAGAAGCTATGTATTTTGGGGTTTGTACTAGATCAGCACCACGTTCCTCGTTCTGATATCTGTGCCCATCAGCTTAAACTAAATTGTGTCGCAATAATAAATGACTTCCAAAATCCTACTGCCTTACAACATCTAATATTTATTTCTTTCTCATATACATATTGGCAGTGCACCCGTCGACTTTCACTCTGTATTCTTTGTTCTGGAATGCAGGCTGAAGGAGGAGGCTCTATCTTATTCTTGTGACAGAGGGAACAAAGCAATGGCAGAACCATGCAATGATCCTTAAAACAACTGTTCAGACAAGGTATAGATTCCAGCAGACAAAGAAACTCCCACCGGGAAAGTATGGTGGTTCCACCAGGTGCGGTCCCAGGGAGCAGCCCTCTGGGGGTGCATCTAGTAGGGGGAGTCAGCAAATAGTTGGGGTAAATACAGTATGCAATCTGCCACAGTTCCTTCATTATTATTTTTTCCTCTTCTTGAAACTGGCTAATCTGAACCTGAGGTTGGTCTTTTTCACATGATAATGTTGTAGTAAGGTGAGACGTAGCCATCTAATGTCTCTACCCTACAGTCCCTATCCCTGCAGTGGGCATATGGCCCGGAGTCTCAAAGACAGCCAGCACTTTGATTAACTCCTTTACTGCCGCACATCATGAGCTGTTAGCACTCGACTGGCAGGATATGAAGGAGATTCCCACTGTTACCCATCCCAGCAAGGCATGAGCACTAACTCTCGGAGCCCCACTCTACCCTGGAGGTTCTTTTAAGTAGAACCCCATCCCTGTTGCTACTGAGATCCTGAGAACACTTTAGATGTGATTTCATTCCCATCAAAGTCTGGGTGCAAGCTGGTTTCCAGTCCTAGGTTCCCATGAGGTCCCTCTAGATCTCATTACTCATGTATGTATACCCTCAAAAGAACTCCCATTCCTTGAGGTGGCTTGAGAGAGGTTGTATTCTAGCAAGCAGAAAAATCGAACACCGCTCTTGTCTCCAAATATTCTATATTTGAACACAAGGCAGGTACTGGATCCCTCCTGTTCTCTTGCTGCTGACTGAGCATAAATTAATTTAGGTTACAGTTTTAGGAACAATAATTAGCCCATGATTCATGCTGAAGAAAATGTTCCTATCTCTTCTGCTCCGTAAGGGTTTATTTTAGTTTCCTCATTGTTTATGTTGAAAGTTCCAAGATCCATTGGCTTCACTAAATCTGCAAAAATTCCACTGTCTAAACAAACAGCACCTTTCTCTTGGTCTATAGGATACAGGCTATTTATTTTTATCTGAAAGTGACCAGCATTGATTTATACATTTGTTCCAGATGTTGTGCCCCAAGAAGCTAACCTAGCCAGTGGACAGCAGGTGTCATCCTGGCTCCTGAGGTGAGCAGGAGAGAACCTCCCCATGCTGGAGAAAAGTGGGGACCAGGGAGCTTTGTGAGTGAGTCCTGCCTGTCTAAACGGCTCTCCCTACAGACACTCCAACTGACCACACAGACCAGTCAGACAGATCTAGTAGTATGGCTGTATTGTGTTAGTTCGCTTGTGTTAGGGAAAGTCACAGAATTGGGGTTAATCAAAGGGCCGTTCTTCACCTGGATTCAAGCAAGGGAGGCGGAGCACGTGGTGGTCATCATGGCCTTTTGCACCCGCTCCCTTCTCGTGGGCACACCTGGAGTGACCCCATCCTACCGCCTGGAGCTCGGCTGACTGTGGGACTTGCTCTGGTCAATGAAACGCGAGCAGAGCCTGCAAGGGCTGGTGTGCAGTTTGCCACGAGTCCTTCCCCTGACACAGCGCTCGTGGGTGTACCTGAAGCCTGGGCCCCTGAGTGACAGTAGACTGAGCTGGTCTGCCCCGGACGTACGGTGTGAGCAAGAAATCAGCTCTGTCATGTTAAACCATTGAGATCCTGTGTTTTTTTTATAACTGTAGTGAAACCTCTGCCATCTTGGCCAGTAAATTGCCTGGTGACTAAAAACCTGAGCTTTTTCTAACTCTGACCGAAGCCCAGGAAGCCATGGAAGAGATGATTTAAGTGGAACCACATTTCTAAAAGTCAACATGTTCTAAATGGTAAGAATCACCGTATCAAAAGCAAAAGAGAAAAGGTAAACTGAGCAAAAACTAGTTGCAGCCCATGGGCTAAAGGGCTCGTTTCCCACTGTGTATACAGCTGTGCACTTGCTGTGTCTCTGCTTAAAATGCCCCTCCCCCAGACAGCCTCAGGACCCGGCTTCTCACCTGTGTCCAGAATGTGCTCAAATGCCATCTTCTCGGTGAGGCTTTCCTCGGTCGCACTCTGTATTTCAAATTGTGGTTCTCCTCACACAGCCTCTCCCCTTTTCCCTGCTCTATTCTTCTGATAAACACAGTAATCCGAGTTCGTGTACATTTTCTTATTTGTAACCCACTAGAAGGTAAGCACCATGAGGAGGAGGGGTGTTTTCTTTGTGTGTGTGTTTTGGTTACCGTTCTATTTCCAGTATGTAGAAAAGTGTTAGGCACTCAGTAAGTATTTGTTGAATAGATTAAGGAAATCTGTTAAATGAAAAAGAACAAAGAATGAATTCTGTGCTACCATAAAAAGGAATTTTCCCCTTTTCCATAATACCGACTGCTGGAAATTCTATAGAACAAATGCTTTCTTCAGTAAACAAATTTGCAAGGAGTATAAAAGAAGGAAAGTAGAGGGAGAATCCGTAGATTCAAAGAGACTTAAAAGGCCTCTCCACAAATTCAAATGAACACATTTTTGAAAAATTAAGGCATTTATGAAGCAATTGGACGTTTGAATACTGACTGGATATTTTATAATACTAAGGAGTTTGTGTTAACTTTTAGGTGTGATAATTGCATTTTTGGTCATATTTTAATAGTCTTCTTTTAGATATACATGCAGAAATATTTACGGATGAAATGCTATGATGGGTGAGAGGGGACGAGTGGATGTGGTGGAAACAAGATTGGTCTTGCATTGACATTACTTGAAGCAGGGTGATGGGAACTTGGGGTTTCCATTATAGAATTTTGCCTACTCTTATGTATGTTCAACATTTTCAAAAAGTTGACACAAGAGCATACACATGCGTGCACACACAGACAACCCTCTATGGACTTGGAAGTGCACAAAACATCTCTAGAAGGACCCTCGAGAAGCGGATTACATGGTCTATGGGAAGGGAAACTGGAAAGCTATGCTGTGAGTGGAAGGGAGTTTAGAGTTAAAAAAAAATTTTTTTTGAACGTTTATTTACTATTGAGAAACAGAGAGAGACAGAGCATGACCATGGGAAGAGCAGAGAGAAGGAGAGACACAGAATCCAAAGCAGGCTCGAGGTTCCTAACTGTCAGCATAGAGCCTGATGTGGGGCTTGAACTCACAAACTGTGAGATCAGGACCTGAGCTGAAGTCGGACGCTTAACCGACTGAGCCACCCAGGCACCCCTGGAGTTTAGAGTTTTTTTAAAGTAAGTCTACATGTAGTTTTTGAATTTTGAACACAGTGACTATACTATCTATTCAAAAAAATTAAGTTAAAAAGGAGTCTTTTCATCCATATTGTGGTTACCCGACAGCCTGAGATGGTGCCCCAGCGCCATTCTTATTAGCTGTGTGAACTCAGGCAAATTATCTAATATCTTGAAGCCTACATTCTCCTTCTGTAAAATGGGGATAACAGTATCTCCCTCCTGGAGATGGAGCGTGTAAAACACTTAGCATAATGCTCAAGACATGGTAAATTCTTTTCATCGTTACCAGTCTCGAGCAAGGGATAGAGGGGAGCCAAGGGCAGGAATGACCAAGAGTGCTGGCTTGGGCTGCAAGCTCAAAAAAAGGGAGACTCTTGTTTGTTTTTGATGTTCAGATGGTCTTGCCTTGATTAATATCAGCTGCATGATTGTAGACTGTTATTTATCTTGGAGAAGATGACTTGGTTGGTACTCTGTCTGATTTTCATGCGCCTTTATTTTAAAATTGTGGTTTGAGGCCTGCCTCAGGAATTGGAAACAGCTGGGGCCCTCTGAACCTCTGAGTGGTTCTGCTATGGGTAGCTCTTACCTCTCTGGGCCACCACGTTGTCTTTGTATGTTAGATTAGTGAGTGGGGTCAGATGACAGTCCGGGACCTCTGGCTCTAATGCCCTGTGATCTGGTTACTTGTTACCTCCCAGCAATATTTAGAAATCTGTTTCCAATGGTCTCTGAATGTCAATGTCAATGAATTCAGAGGGATTCAGAGGGGCCTTGGAATTCGTTCACTCATTCATTCATTCATTCAACAAATACATGCTGGGCATGATCCTCAACCCTGGAAATTCAGCAGTGAACAAAACCTATAGGTGTTTGCTCTCACGGAGCTTAAATTCCAGTAGTGAAAGATCAACAACAGACAAGTGAACCAACTACCAATCAACACATCTAAATAATTTCTGATGATCACATGTACTGTCAGGAAAACAAAAATACGGAACCGGCATGAGGAAGAATAGGGTGGTCAAGAAACTTCTCTTTCTGGGGGAATGGTTGAGCCAGATCTTAAAGATAAGACACGAGTCATGGAAAGCTCTGGGAGATGTGGTCTAGAAACATGCAATTCAAATGCAAAAAACTAGTTATTTTCTGCCATACTTGCCGGGTGTGTCTACCTTTAAGGGAACTCACCACACTCCTCAATCTCCCCCGTGGCCCACAGAAGGGCTGCCTTAGGGGAGGTTTATTACTTTAAAAAAATAATGCATTCTTTTTTTTTTTTTTAAATTTTTAAGGTTTATTTAATTTGAGAGACAGAGAAAGAAAGAGAAAGAGAGAGAGAGAGAGAGAGAGAGAGAGAGAACAGGTGGGGGAGGGGAAGAGAGGAGAGACAGAATCCCAAGCAGTCTCCACACCATCAGCGCAGAGCCCTGTGTGGGGCTCGAACTCACGAACTGTGAGATCATGACTTGAGCTGAGACCAAGAGTCGGACACTTAACCGACTGCGCCACTCAGGTGCCCCCCAAAATAATGCATTCTAAAAAAAATAATAATGCATTCTAAGGTTTCTCTGTGAACTTCTCTTGGGATTTGATTTTCAAAAAAGTAAATACTGTATCTTAATGATAGATCAATTTGGTGAACAAATGCCTTGTTTTATTCTGAAGCTGTCATAATAACTAATACTAAAAATTATGAAAGACTCTGGGAACAGTATTTAATTCTCAAGAAGAAAAGGAGATCTTTGGAATTTGCTTCTACTTATCTTACTTTATCTTTTTGTTTAAATGCCTGTGCCCTTAGAGTCTTCACGGAGGAAAGAATGACAAGTCTCTGCTCCTGATACCTTATCTTCTTGAGGTTACTTTGCTCTGCTCTGGCCAGTTGCTTCTTCAGGCAGAGTGTGCGCTGAACTGAGAGGGCCCGAACCAACCTCTGCACAGACCTTGTGTTTCTGAGTTAACCCCACCTCTCGCTGTCACATAAGGGCTGGTTTTATAAACCTTATGAGATCAATGGGCACCGTTTTCAGCTGCTATTTAAGAAAAGAGCTTGTGAATGTAGATCAGTTGAATTCAACTACTGGCAGACACCTAGCAACACGTCACACCCTGGTCTCACACGGCATTGACCCTGCACCCCAGGAATCAGAACTCAGGAACCGCGTGGTGACCTGGGTGAGCCATCTCAGTAGTTGACAGAGGGTATCCTTAGGGGCGAGCTTACTCATTCAACACAGTGGGAACAGTGCTGATGCCCTGTAATACTTTCAGGGACCCATAACACGTCTTACTTTCTTCTAAAAAATTTTTTTTAATGTTTATTTTTTAGAGAGAGAAAGCAAGCAGGGGAGGGGCAGAGAGAGAAGGGGACATAGAATCTGAAGCAGGCTCCAGGCTCTGAGCAGTCAGCACAGAGCCTGAACCCATGAACTGGGAGATCACGACTTGTGCTGGGAAGCTTAACCTACTGAGCCACTCAGGTGCCCCTATCTCACTTTCTTTTAAAACCAGAAGAGGGGTGCCTGGGTGGCTCAGTCGGTTAAGCATCAGACTTCAGCTCGGGTCATGAGGTCACGGTCCATGGGTTCAAGCCCCGTATCGGGCTCAGTGCTGACAGCTCAGAACCTGGAGCCGGTTTCAGATTCTGGGTCTCCTCTCTCTGCTCCTCCCTGCTTGCATTCTGTCTGTCTCTCTCTCTCTCAAAAATAAATAAACATTAAAAAATAAAAAAAATAAAAAATAAAACCAGAAGAAAAAAAAATGAACTTTTAGACCAAAGAAGAGGTTTCAATAGATAATATTAATATATTCGTCTTTATACTAACAGAGTCATAAAATACAATTTTTTTTTTTTAATGGAGGAAGACTCTATGAAGGCAAAAGAGCCCAGGGCACTGGGTATGTTCAGGGTTAGTACTAATAATACAATAGTAACGTTACACGTTTATGACTTATGATTAGCAGAGGATATGTTAGAGGCAGAAAATTTTAATGGGTTTTATATTAAAAAAAAAGTCACATTGTGAGAAATGGTTTGTCACCTGATGAGGATCTTTCTTCCGGCTTCTTAAGTGAAAAGTCTTTTTTCTGATTTTCTCCATCATTTCTGCACCCCCACTCCACTTTTTGGCATCACTGATGTTACTTTTGTCATCCTTTTAGTCATGTTGCCATGAGAAATAAGTGAGAAATTATAGGTAAAGCAGATGGCCCATTACCTGAAATGTAAGTACCTGAGAGATATCCTTCCTCTCTCCCCATCTCCCTCGTCCCGCCTTCCTTCCTCCTTCCCTAACACCTTTCCACCTCCTTTCCTCCTTTCTTCTTTGTTTTTAAAGCTCATTTATTATTTATTTTGAGAGAGGGAGAAAGGGAGGAATAGGGAGAGAGGGAGAGAGAATCCCAAGCAGGCTCTGTGCTGTCAGCGCGGAGCCCAACTCGGGGCTCGAACTCCTGAACCATGAGATCATGACCTGAGCCGAACTCAAGAGACGGACACTTAACCAACTGAGCCACTCGGGCGCCCCTTTCCACCTTTCTTCTTACTCATCTTCCCCCTTCCTGCCTTCTGGTTTCCTTCCCTACAAACATGTCGAGCCTTCGCCTGAGCCAGGCCCAATGGAGCCTGAGTGACTCCCGAAGAGGAAACTCAGGCCTGGGAATCATAATAAGATACAAAAGGATGCTCATGTAACATGCGTCCTTTCCCAAAGAAATTATCTCCTATCTTGCTTGCGTACAAGGCCGTGTATTTGTGCATGTGCGTGTATGGGTGTGCATAGCAGAATTCACCTGTTGTAGCTTCTCAGGAAGTCTTGCTGTAAATTTTGTCTGATAAGCCCTCACTCTGCTTCCCTTAGAAATACCCTAAAAATATACTTCTGTGCCTTGATAGCAAGTTGAGGAACATGACAGCCGAGGACACTGAATTAACGTAAGTCATAAAAGTTTTGCCTCCATGAGATTCGTTCTGGAGATCACAAAGCTGTCGTCAATGAAAAATAGAAATTGACTATGAGCAAGGGGTAGATAAATTATCCTTTGCATTTTGCTCTGGTCTCAGCTGCAGAGTGGGCACCGTAATGCCTTTGTTGTAAAACTTTGAGTTTGTAAGCAAACGTAATTTAGGCTTAAAAAATGAGGTGAGGTGAGAGCTGGTCACAGGGCGAAAAGAAGGTCGTTGCTGAGTTTTAAAGCCTCCAGATTTATGAAAATTCTGGAAGGCCACTTGGTACAGAAAAAATTGGATCATGTCCAAACACTGGCTCTGCCGCTTGCCACAGGGTTGATGGCTTCCTGGCCACGGCTAGGATCTGACCTCTTCAAGAGTAGTGAAACTTCTGGAATTAACCTTTCTCTACTCTGAAAGTGCATAATGATCTAAAAGAAAAAAAAATTTTTTTTTGCCATATCATACCTGATATGTTACAGAAGGCATAGTACAAAATAAGCATTTTATAGTAGTAGTATTTTTCTTTTTAATTTTGATTTTAATTTTTAAATGTTTATTTATTTTGAGAGAGACAGAGAGCATGAGCAGGGGAAGGGCAGAGATAGAGGTAGAGAGAGAGAATCCCAAGCAGGTTCCATGCTGTCAGCACAGCGCCCGACACAGGATTTGAACCCATGAACCATGAGATCATGACCTAAGCCAAAATCAAGAGTCAGACATTGAACCCACTGAACCACACAGCCTCGCCTAGTAGTATTTTTTAAAAAAAGCTTTTATTTACTATTACATTATATGTAAACAATTAAAAGATTACATTACATATATATCATTACTTAGTGTTCATCTAAAATATCTGCTCACTTGAAGATGGAAAAGCCCACCGAAATACAGGAGGGGGGCAATAGGTGAAGCTCAGGGAATTTTTTTCTTGCTCACTCTTGATTTTTAATGCAAATGGCAGCACATGGCACACAATATTCTGCACCTTGTAAAGATATTTTCTTCCAGTTTTATTGAGCTATAATTAACATACTACATTGTATAAATTTAGAGTGTACAGAACAATGCTCTAATACATATAGTGAAATGATCAACATAATGAGTTTAGCTAACATTCATCATCTCATATAGGTACTATTTTATATGTTTATGTGTGTATATATACATATATACACACACACATAAACACACACACACACACACACACACACACACACACACTGCCCTTGCGATGAAAACACTTAAGATCTCAACAACTTTCCCGTGTAACACACAGCAGTGTTGACTACAGTCGTCATGTTGTACATTTCATCCTTAGTGCTGATTCATCTTACAGCCAGACACTTGTGCCTTTTGGCCACCTTCCTCTGATTCCCTTTCCTCCCACTTTTGGTAACCACAAGAGCTGGTCTTTTTTTCTATGGGTTTGTTTGTGTTGGATTCTGCATGTAAGTAAGGTCATATGGTATTTGTCTTTCTCTGTCTGACTTATTTCACTTATAGCATAATGCCCTCAAGATCCGCCCATGTTGTCACAAGTGGCAAAATTTCCTCATTTTTTTAGGGCTGAGTAGTATTCCACTGTACAACTTCTTTATTCATTTGTCTATCAGTGGACACTTCCATGTTTGGCTTTTTAGAATGGTGAAGCTATTCTGTAATGGTGGATACATTACACTATGCATTTGTCAAAACCCATAGAACGTCACAGCACAGAGTTAACTTTAATGTAAGCAAATTAAAAAAAATCATTCAGGAGGCCAGAGGATCCCAGTTTAGAATACAATCATACTGCCATTGGGGGTGGGGGTGGGGAGAAAGGTGTAGATCATGTAACTTTGGAAATGAGCAGAGACCATAAGACCAAAGACAAAAGGAACTGCTCATAATCATTGTATTCTGGTTGGTAAAGTTATCTTCCATGAGGATATGGGTTCAGCATTCTGAAACCACCAGATACGTAAACTGGAATTGAATAGTGAACTAAATGTATGGCAGCTGGCAGGAGCCAGGTTTCTTGCTGTTGGATTGTAAGGTTATGGACAAGCAGAGGAGGTTAGAATAATCCTTGTAGTACTGGATTACAGGTGGAGACATCAGCATGAACTCAAGTTTATCTCAATTTTGATACAGAAGACTACCTACACACATGTATTTCTTTGCTCCATTTGCTGGGAGGACCTAGAAAGAAGGACTCTGCAGCAAGAGTAAGCACAGCCAACCAAGATCTGGAGCTGATTTCTCATACCATCCTCTGACAGAAGGGGACAGAGTTTTTTAGAGACATGGCTGTTTCTAGAAAGGACAGGGATAGGAAATACACAAGGTAAGCCTAGAGCATTTTGTAGTGCTAAAAAGCAAGGAAGGGCTCAAAAAACAAAACAAAAACAATATCTCCCAAAGAAACCAAAAAATTGCACACACACACACACACACACACACACACACTAGTGGAGGCCCATCAAGAGACACGGGAACCAAATGAAAGAGCTCCCTTGTGATCAAAGCTGGAATAATTTGAAAAAAAAAAATAACATGGTGGTATTTACACATATTTGTACAAAGTATAAAGTAAAAGTCCATGAGTCCATCCTGATACAAATTAATGATTGAATACATTTGTTTAGATGGAGGAGAATAGACACATCTCCCAAGCAGAAAAATTCCCCAGCAATTTATGTAGATCCTCCCTTCTGGAAGAGGTAGAGTATGATGCCCATCCCTTAAGTGTGGATTGTGCATAGTGACCTCCTTGCAAGAGTACAGTTTGGAAGGGGGAGTAGGCAAGAGTAACTTTACAGTGGAGAGATCTGATAAACATGACCTCAGCCAGGTGGTCAAGGGCAGCATTAACATAAATCATGTTGATGGTATGTGCCCTTTATGTGATGTGATGAGAATGGTACTTTATCTTTGTGGTATTCCTCCTAAAATCCATAACCCTAGTCTAACCTTGAGAAAAACAGCAGGCAAACTCAAATAGAAGAACACTCTTTCCAATACTTGACCTGTATTCCTCAAAACTGTCAAGATCACCAAAAACAAGGAAAGTCTGAAAAACGATCCCAGTCAGGAGGAGTCTAAGAAGACAGGCCTACTAAATGTGATTTGCTATCTTGGATGGGATCCTGGAACAGGAAGAGGACATTAGGTAAAAAAATAAAGAAATCTGAATATATTACAGCCTTTAGCTAATGTTGTAACAATACTGTTCATTAATTGTGATAATTGTTGACAATTAGGTAACCTGGGTGTGGAGGTATGGCACTGTATACTATCTTTGCAACTTTTCTGGAAATCTAAAACTCTTAAAACCAAGAGCTTATTTATTTATTTATTTATTTAACATTTATTTATTTTTGAGAGAGACAGAGACAGAGTGTGAGTGGGGACAGGCAGACAGAGAGGGCGACACAGGATTAGAAGTAGGCTCCAAGCTCCGAGCTGTCAACACGGAGCCTGACACGGGGCTCGGACTCATGAACCATGAGATCATGACCTGAGCTAAAGTCCGACACTTAACCGACTAAGCCACCCAGGTGCCCCTAAAGCTTTTTTTTTTTTTTTTAAAGCAATGGCATGGTTTATCAATTCTCTTTTCAAAACCCAGAAATTCATTTGCATGCCCCTTTCCTTTAATGTTGCAGACAAATCCGTGGTCCCTAAGAGCGCTAGTTGGCTTTGGCCATGCCTTTCTTTCCAGAATTTCTCCTTCAGCCTGCAAATCAGCAGTAGCCCCTATTCAACTGTAAATGACTTTTGTTCCATGAATTTCAGAGATTTTCACAGCACAAAGTGTCTTCTGATTGTGACTGAGTCATCTGTGATGTATCCATAGGTGCCCCACCCCCACTCTGTCCTCATGTCATGGCCAAGGCCACCATGACCTCACTGACTGGTCCTTCACGGCCCAGCAGGCACGGCACAACACCGCCATGCACCACCCACCACTGCAGATTGTCCCTCACTCAGTACAATGGCCTGGTTTTTTAATTGGATGATCACAAAAATATTCGTTTGGGGCAGTTTACTTGTTTCGATGTTTGTAGGGTTTGGACCTTCCTATGGCTGCAAATGATGTCGTCTTTCGCCTAAGGAGAGGCATTGAGGATACCTACCTTGCTGAATTGTTGAGAGACTATGGATATTAATGGCCACGCCTGCTAAAGGCACACACAGCTCTTGACACGCACAGACTCACAGTAAATACTATACTTCCTTCTCTTCCCATTCTCCTGAGCACAGGCCCAGGGCAGGGTTTCCCACATTGGGTTCTATGCATCACTAGTAGACTGCAGGGTAATGGGTGTGCTATAAACACACATGCATGGAAAATCCTATACACTATACCCATCTTTTGAAAAGTGACCGTATAAATCAGTCTGATGGAGGCTCAAAGAACCCTGTAGTAAAGAAAGGTTTAATTTTTAAAAAATAAAATTCCCTACACCCACTGGACCCTTTTACTGTGTATAAAGCATCTACCATTGAAGCAGCAAGAGTCCTTAAAGTAGCAGGCCAGAGGCCAGATAGAAGGTGGAGGATGTGGAAGTTTGAAGACTAAATATCTAAAAAGTAGACAAACACGTTGGCCACCAGCTGCTCCTGAGGATTTGGAAGACTGGGGTGGCCAGAAACCTTTTCGTGGCTCCCAGTGATGCCGGCCATGGGTGGTCAAGTCACTTTTTCCCTAGAAGGGTGAGTGGTGGAGGTGGGAAGGGGCTGTAGAAAACCACAGAATTATGTTCTCCAGATACACATGGTGAACTTACCACTAGCTCCAAGTCTTTTGCTGCCAGGGAAAGCAAAAGTGGTCCCTGAAGAGCTCTCCCTGCTTGACGCCACTGCATACACAATGGCTCTGGTGGATGCATGTGGCCCAGAGCCTCTCCAGGATGCTCCAGCTTTGTGCTGTTTACTGGATGGGGAGGCCTGGGTTTCTCCCCTGAGGTTTTCCAATTCTCCTGGGAGGTGATTAGCTGTCCTTCTAGCATCACTGTGTTTACTGAGTATAAGTTAATCCTTGAATTATCTGCTTAAGAGGAGATAACTCCAAAGTGTGTGCCTGTCCAGATCCCAAAAGCCTCTGAGAAGAAAAGCAGGCCTTTTCAAAGCAGCCACTGGGAGAGGGAAGTGCAAATGTGGCCGGCCCTTAGCCTGCAGCAAGGTCACGCCCTGCAGTGTTTGGTAGGCAGAGTCATAAATAGTTATAATCCCCTTCTTTGGTTGATTTAAAAGCCTTGGGGACAGACAGAACTCAGAGTGAAACACAGAACTGGACGTTCAAACACGTCTAAGGAAATCCTCCTCCTATGAGATAATACATATGGGTCAGCCCTATCTTCTAGATCTCAAATTCTCCTTTGGTATAAACACAAAAGTAGCAAATCCACATACATTGCATTGCAGTTATTTCCATGACCTGGCCTGTAGTAATAGAGATTTTTTTGAACTGGTTGTAGTCTAGTTGCTTCACTGAATGACTGTATGACAAATCTTTTCTCTGCTCTTTGTCTTTGTACAGTGATTTGTATCTTATTGTGGATATTTAGTTTTGAGGGTGGGGAATGGGGAATGGTTCCTAGAAGCTGTGGGGCTTTTTCTAAACTGCAGTTCCTCATCAGTAAAATACTTGATTTCAGGGTTCTGGCCCCCAGAACTGTGACAAAAGAGATTTCTGTTGTCTTAAGCCACCAAGTTTGTGGTTACTTGTTACAGTGGCCCCAGGAATACAGCCCTTTAGAGATGAAGATAAAATGTTTATTCAAAGATCTCAGAAGGACCCATGAGCAAGGTGACAGCCTGAGATTACAGTGGAGAGTCAGGAGCCAGGCTTTCCCAGGTCTTAGAGACCCTAGAAGATGTTTGGGTTGTTCTAAATACAATGAGAAGCCGTTGAGAAGTTTAAAGCAGGAGCTATAGTGACCTAGTTTTTAGAAGGAGACCATTCCTGCATGGATAGAGAATGGAAGCAGAGAAGCTGATGCAGAAGCATGAGTGAGGGCTAACAGTGACCTGGATGAGGGGGTGCCGGTGGGGATGAAGGGCTGCAGAGAAAGTCAAGACATATTTGGTGGATAAAGTTGACAGGACTCGCTGACCGATTGGGTATGGCGGTGGAAGAAAGGGAAAAACCAAGAGTGATGCCTTGGTGTCTAGTTTGAGCCAAAGGAGTAGACGTGAAGAAGCCTACAGAGAAAATAAGTTTGGAATGGGGAGGGGTGAGACTCAAGAGTTCAGTCTTGAACATGTGAAGTTTGAGATGGCTGTGGATTATCCAAACAGATCTGTCAGGCATGAATCCGAATATACAAAGCTGCAGCTCAGGAGAGACGTCTAAGTTATTGTTGTAATTAAGGAATCATTATTGAGATTATATAAAACTTGGGTCCCCAAGGGAGAGACAGAGAAGACACTCAGAACTAGACCTTGCAAAATACCAACATTTACAGAAGGGAAGGGGAAGATGATCCACTAAAGGAGGCAGAGGAAGGCCAGGAGATGGAGGGAAAGTTAAGGAAGTGTGCAGTCCCAGAGGCCAAGGGAGGGAGGTGTTTGAGGAAAAAAACTGTGCTCAACCCCTACGGGTGCTGCTCAGAAGTAAAATAAACAAGGCCACAGGGCTGGTTTTTTGATTCACCAATGTAGAAATCGCTAGAAACCTTGTGCAAAGCACCATCAGGTACATGGTAAGGGTGGACGCCAGATTGGGGTGGGTGGAGGAGTGGGTGACATAAAATAAATTCCAGGTGGAATATAAGTAAAACCATAAAAACAAAATCATAAAAGTATTGTAAGAACATATTGGAGAATCTTTTTTTATAATCTTGGGGGTAGAACTCTTTAAAAGGAACCCCAAATCAAAACTAAGTTTTGATTATTCAAAATTAAAATGTAAATAAACTTATTAATTTATTTAATAAAATCAGTAAATTTGATTACACATCAGTTATTAAAAATTTCTGTGTGATAAAAGAAAACTGTAAGCAAATTTTAGGGGAAAGTGACTTACGGATTTTGACACGCAAATATTATATATTTGCAATGAATACAATAGAAAAAGGATTGCTATTCAGAATTTATCATGAATTTCTATGAATCAATAAAAAAGAATAAATAATCTAACAGAAGAGTGGGCAAAAGATACAGAGGCATTTCACAGAAGAGGAAAACCAAGTGGCCGATAAACATACGAAAATATGTTCAGCCTCATTAGCAATACGAGACATGTTCATATCAAGTACTGGTAAAAGGTCCGGGACTGGGCATTCTCAAACATGGCTGGTCATAGTGGGAGTGCAGATTGGTACAGCCATGGAGGGCAAATTGGAATACTCTTTATTAACAAAATCCACTTTGTGTGATAGGCCCTTCAGAAACACTTGCATGTAGGGACGCCTGGGTGGCTCAGTCGGTTTAAGCATCCGACTTTGGCTCAGGTTATGGTCTTGCATTTTGTGAGTTTGAGCCCTGTATGGGGCTCTGTGCTGACAGCTCAGAGCCTGGAACCTGCTTCAGATTCTGTGTCTCCTTCTCTCTCTGCCCCTCCTCTATTCCATACTCTATCTCTCCCTCAAAAATAATTAAACAAAAAAAAAATTTTTTAAAGAAATACTTACATGTGTCTAGAAGATGGTTCATTGCTGGACTTGTAATAGGGAAATGCAATCATGGCATCAGCCGGCCTGCTGTCCTTTCCAGAGCTCTGGGTCCTCTTTCCAGTTCAAACAGAATTCAGTTCCTTGAGGCTGTAGGACTGAGGTTTAATTTTCTCATGGGCTGTCAGCTGAGGGCTGCTCTTAGTTCTGGAAGCTTCCCGCAGTCCACCGCCATATGGCCCCCTCACAACATAGTAGCTCACTTCTTCAGGGCTAGCAGGAGAATCTCTCTTCAGGAGAATATTCTATCACGGGAGTTTATATTATGTGATGTATTCAAGAGAGTGACCATCCCATGAGGCAAAAGTGTATGCTACCAAGGAAATTACTTAAAGAGTCATGGAAGTTATTCTGGTGTGGTGTGAAGTAAATAAGCCTATGATGATTTTTTGCTTATGAATTTAGCTTATTTCACAGGAGATTAGAAAATACTCAATTGTGCAATATGAATACATTGTGTCCTTTATCCTCAGCTTGTAAATAGATAGGCTTATAGTCCAAAAACTTGACCTTGTGATCAAATTAAAGGGGTAACGAAAATGGACTAAACTAAGCTATTAAAAAAAAAAAATCCCTGAAACACTAAGCTTCCTGCTAGCTCTCTGCCCTGCTGCTGCTTGTACAAACATTTCCGTAGCTTCCCATCTCCTGGAGAGCACCGGGAAATGCTGTCAAAAGCAAAAGCAAGTTGTGTGGAGGGTTTTGCAACCTGGGTTTGGTTTGCTTGTTTTCCATTATGGATAAGCTCATTGATGATATAGGCCTTGATTAGAACTAAATATGACCAGCAGAAGAAGTATATATATGTATGTCTCCTGTTGTATATATATACTGCTGGTGTATATATGTATATATCCTGGGATTTCCTGCAGAGCTTGTCATCTTTGGAACATTCACAGTGGAAAATAAAAGTATCCCTAGTCTTCTTGTTCCCTGTGGCTACGATAACACAAAGCTGTGTTCTTTAGATACTTTTTGCTGCTCAAGCAGTCCATAAGAGATTTCCTCTTTGTCATTAAGCCACCATCATGAGCAAATTGTTTTGTCAGTTGGCCAGGACCTCTAGATACTCAAGGATCACGTTAGCAGGAAACTCCAGCTGCGTGTGTGGAGGTGGGGTGGCCATGCCTTAAAGAAAGTTTCATTTTTGTTTCAAGTTGTCATAATCTTTTATTGGGCTCAACAACATCAGAGGAAAACACATCCAGGGGTGTTTCTACATCTGGAGCTTAGCTGTCCCGCTGAGGATAGTCAGGGTGACTTCAGGGAATAACCATGGAAAATGATGAGGAAATCATTCTAAGATGATCCAAAAATATTAGATCCTGTGTCAACCCCACATGTGCCCTGGGAAGAATCAGACCCTACCAAGGTCCCAGTTCTCTTCACCTCATCCAGCTGTAGGTCATCTACTGTTCATTTCTTTAGAGATGGGCCAGCCTATGCCCTAGCCAGCTTCTGCTCTGGCAGGAAGTATATATGAAGCCTTTAGCCAAGACTTGTTGATCCATTGTACCCAGTTAATTGGTGCTGCCTGTGGTTTAATTTGCTTAACTTGCTGGACTCCCCATGTGTTTTTGGGCAACGCTAACCACCTAGTTCTTGATTTTAGTTCAACCGTCTTCACTCTGGTTCAACCATACTGAAGTTCACCTATACTCTGGTACTCTAGATCTTTGTTCCATTACTTATACTCTAGTCTGTGATTTGATCTTTGGTTGTCACACTCTTCCTAACCTCAAACTTTCCCTTTTAGAGCCTGTACAATGATTCTCTCGCAGCCTCAGTGCCCACTGACACCCAAAGCCCACCTGCTCCCTGATGTCAGCTCTTGAAATCAAGACATCCTTACTCCTCCTTGACTCCACTCCATCTTCCCTCAGGGTGGAGCCTCAAGTTCAGGGAAGAAGTAGAGTGAAGGATAAGGTTAGACTCCAGGAGAGTAATAGGATGGGGATGGGAGAAGGTGAGAGTCTATTGCCTACATTTCCTGGTAACTTACAAAACTGGACATTTAAAGGTATGATCAGGGCTATGGAATAAGTATGAATGTCCAAATAAACTCATCAAAATGGCTGAGTCCAAATAGCCCCATAAAAATATGTGCTTTGGCTGCCCATGTCCTGCATGACAATAAGTGTTACAAGGCAACATCAATAACTTTCATGTTGTAGCACTTCTGAGTTTAAAGATTATCTTTACATCTCATATTTAACTGATTTTAAAATTATAAGATACATTTTTTCATATATATATATATATATTTAATTAACATTTCTCAAACTATATGCATCTTACAATCGGTGTTTTATAGTCAGTGTAGGCAAGGTGTCAGTTGTTACCCTCACTGTTGTTGCCTACTTCTTTTTCATAATCAATTTTGTTATTGAAGCACAATTAACAAACAATGTTATATTAGCTTCCAGTGTACAGCATATTGATTCAACAATTCTATACATTATATAATGTTCACTATGCAGTCATGATAAGCATAGAGAAGTTGTGACAACATTTTTACTACTATAAACATTTTACTACATTACCTATGCTGTAATTTTCACCTCTGTGACTTACTTATTTTATAGCTGGAAGTTTTTACCTCTTAATTCCTTTTATCTATTTTACTAGTCTCCTTAACCCCCCTCCCCTCTTGTAACAACCATCTTGTTCTCTGTATAAAAGTGTCTGTTGGTTTGTTTGTTTAATCATTTGTTTTGTGTTTTAAAATCCACATGTGATAAGTGAGTTCATATGGTATTTGTCTTTCTCTGTCTGACTTATTTCACTCAGCCTACAACCTTCTAGGTCTATCCATGTTGTGGCAAATGGAGAGATTTCATTCATTTTTTTGAATGACTAAAATTCCATTATATTTTATACCATGTCCTTTTTATCCATTCATCTATGATGGACACTTGGGTTGCTTCCATGTCTTGGCAATCGTAATTAATACTGCAACAAACATCGGAGTGCACATATCTTTTTGAATTAGTGTTTTCTTATTCTTTGGGTAAATACTTAGTAGTGGGGTTACTGGATCATAGGGTATTTCTATTTTTAATTTTTTGTGGAAGCTCCATCCTGTTTTCCACAGTGGCACTTGAAATTTGAAATTGATTTTCAGATTGAAATTGAAATGAAAATGAAAACCACAATGAGATATCATGTTACACTTGTCAGAATAGCTAGAATGAAAAAGACAAGATATAATAAGTGTTGGCCAGCACGTGGGGGAAGAAAAGGAGCCCTCGTGCACTATTGGTGGGAATGTAAATTGGTGTCATTGCCTAAGTTTTATAAATGCCAGCATCAAAGTTTGCAGCATGAGTGACAGCAGCCTGGAAAAGTCCCAGGGACAATGTAGGGCCAGATTCTTTGGTGGGAGAGAAAGGGAGGGAAAGATGGTGAATCCCATGGGTTTGGCAATTCTTACCGAGGAGGTTCAAAAGAAGGCAAGATCTAAATAATTGCAGAGCCAATTTAGGAGATCAGTACAATTGGCTTCTTGCTCTTGGATGGATTCTTTTAGGATGCACTGTGGCATTAAAACTCTTCATGGCATAGAGGACAGTTTATATAGAAAAACAATAGCTTTTAACGATGCTGAGTCAAAAAGCAGTTTGGAAGACTTAGAGGAAGACTGTGAAGATATTTCTAATTTATTTCTCTCATGTTTTCCTCTTCTATATGTCCATATTATTATAAAACCTGTGTCTAAAGAAGACTAAAACAGCCCTTCCAGTATGCAGAAGATAAAAACACTCCACAATGTGAAAATGTTATGTCATAGTTTGACAAGTGTTTCTTTTTCTTTCTTAGAAATGGTGCATCTTCTAGGCAGTGACTCACAGATCGTGAAATGTGTATGCCATTTGGTCATTGAGAAGCAGACGATACTTTGCACTGTTGTGGCCCACAGGTCCTCCCTTTGACGTGACATGGATTCTTAGTTGACAGGATTCATTAGAGATGTGTCAGTTTCCTTCTGCTCTGGCGGACTGATTTGGCTGTGGCCACAGAACACTCCTTACTTCTTTGTTTCAGGACACTCGCAGTGGCTACCTACATCAAGATCTAGGTTGATAATGCCTTTAAAATTGCTGTGCCTTCTACGAAGCCAAGCTCAGGGATGGAATAGTGAAAGTACAACTAAGTGCAAAATATCTGCCAAAATGTGCCGTGTAGCCTGAATAACACAGGGAGGGACTGTCAGGCAGTTCCTTGCTCAGCCAGCAGCCCTAAGAAATGTAGGGAAAGTGTGATGAGGAAATAGTGCAATCCAAGAGCATGGAAATCAAACTTTGTGTGATCAATGCTACCCTTCAAGAGTCCACAGTGCTCATGCTAGGATTTGATCGTAACCACAACATTTAATACTTATATTCCTTTGGGGAGAAAGACTGATATCTTATTGTTATATTCACTTTCCTTTCCAACAGCCACCAGTTTCCTTATTGGGGATTACACTCTCTTGTTGGACATTTTTTTGGCCCGAAGACCATCCTGGTTGCTGCCTTTCACTGCCTCTCCCTGCATCTCCACACAGTGGAGGCCAAGGGGCCAAATACTTCCTGCATCTGCCCACTGCTACGGCCAGAGTGTCAGCTCAGGTCAGTGACGGACATAGGCTTGACCAATCAGATGCTTGCTGTTGGGGACTTTGAATTCTGTGCATGTGACATAGGAAGGAGAGGAGTTTCAGAAGTTGGACTCATCACAGTGGTGAGTGTGGCTCACTGGTGGCTTTTCTGGTGCCAGTGACGTCTTGATCATGCTGTACCTGTAACAAGGCTATTGCCTTATTTTATACATTATGACCCTTCTCTCCAGGCCTTTCATGGTTCTTTCTGTCCCAAGACTGTACTTTCAGCTTCTCTCACATTCTGAGAGCCCCAAATAGTATCCCCTTAGTCCCTTATTGCTTGGAAGAGCCAGAGCCGGTTTCTATTACTTGCTGCTAAGAACCCTGATCCAATTCCGCTCATATGGGACAAGTGGTATTGCACAGGAGAGAAGACCCTAAAGAATTTTTCCAGGTGTCTTCTTTAGAGTTGTTAGAAAGGAGAGAAGAAGGAATGGAATCTTTCTCTAGAGATCTTTAAGAACACAATGACGTTGCATCTAACATAGGGTGGTTCTGACAAAAGGATAATAGATACGACGTTTCATGGTTTCTTTTCCTCAATATTAGGTGACTTGTTTGTTATACAGATGTTCAACAGAAGCGTTTAGGCTGAGAACACAGGAGTCCTTGTCTCTAATAGCTCCCATCCTATCTTTTTTCTCCCCGAGGTGCCAAAGGAGGGAAAGCCAGATTGTTTAATATTTTAAAATTAAACTTCCTTTCTAGGATATGCACATGTCTTAGCCTTGTCACACTAAGAACTGCCACCCCCCCCCCCCGTGCCAATGAAATCATACAAATCAATGGGAGGGGCAGTCATTTCGGTGACAAGCAGATCTAACTCCTGGAAGAAGGTGGTGGGGTATGTATGTGTATTTTTGGCATCCAGAAATGGTTCCTCTGTTTATAAAATTATCCTGGACACTTCATTACATATTTCATGGCAACAGACAAAACAGAAGTGGCAGCCAGTGGCTCATGATGGCAGAAAGATTAGTATACTTGGTGCCCTTGGTGAACTGTACCAACAGATCCATCAATGCAGGAAGAGTCAGAATTGCCCATATCTGAAGGTGGTTTGGAGGTGCTCAGCAGTCTTGCCCTAGCTTCTCTGCAGCATGGAGGATTATGGCCCCAGTTTCTTGAGTCCCCATCCATTTGGTTCTCTAAGTCAATGCTATGCTTTGCATGGGAATTAGACTTCTCATCCCCAGCAGGAGGACCCAAAATGTGAATTATTCTTCCAGTTAGAAGCAACGTATTTGACTAGCTGGGCATATTTTTTATGCAGCTGCCCAGGCTTAGCAGTTCTACTCCAGATGCTGAATTTGCCTCAGAAGCACAGCAAGTGCTGACAACATAGCCTTGGCCAAGAGAGTCCAACACGCTGGCCACTAAGTTCTTCCTCCTTTTCCTTGGTGTTACAAGAAACGAATGTAGAGGGATTTTTTTTTTTTTTTCAGTAAGTCTTGCTCTAAAATTGGTTGGAGACATTAGCGCAACGGTGCAAGTTTCACTTGCCCAGTCAGGAATGTTTCCGTTAGTTACACGTAAGCTAAGGAGAGATTAAAGATGAATATTTCTGTAAAAAGGAAAAAAAAAGATATAAAGGAACTTGAACTTAATGGTAAGCATCATGGATAAAAAGCAAGGCTAAAGTAGTCAGTCTCCAGGCAGCACTTCCGAGTTTCACATTTAGAGATTTCTTTCATTTCTCAATGAAATGAAACTTGATGCTTTAAGCCTTATTTGCTCACATTTCAATTTGGGAAGGGTTGGCAGGGAACTAAAGATGAGATCCTGTCCCGGTGTGAAGTAGGAGAGATAGCTGGGAGTTGAAGAGCCCACTTGGGAAAAGGATAAGCTACTTTGAAATGGGTGGGAGGTGTCCAAGACAAACATAAGCCCCTCTATCTGGTGAACTTGAATCTGATGTATGTCAGAGTTCCCTGGGGCCTCTTTCCAACAGAGACTGCTGGACCCCACTCGCGGGGGTCCTGAATCAGTAGGTCTGGGTTAGGGACCAAGAATTTGCATTCCTAACAAGTTCCTAGGTAAGGCTGATGCTGCTGGTCTAGGAACCACACTTGAAGAACCACTCATCCAGAACCCTGGGTTGGTTAAAGCACATGTGAGGCAGAATCTAGAGTTTCATGATACCTATTGTCTCCTAACACCCATGGCTGTCATAGCACCTGGTTTGCAAACCTATTTAAATCTGTACATGGGCCCAACCTCTGTGATAGGTACTGGTTAACGTCTCAAGAGATAAATCTTAGAAGGAAGTCAGGTATCTTTATTGACTCTCTAAAACACTCTAGAACTTTCTCCCTGTCTCAGGCAATATCTCTGCACACAGGAGAGGTTAGAACTTCTTTCCTGGAGAATAAGTGTAGCAGGCACATCAGAAGAAAGTCCAGGTCCTGTTGTTTATGGCATTATGTAAAAATGAGGAAATGTGACTTTAAGAACAGAGATGGTTCCTGTAATTCAGAGCAATCTTGATATTGTCAAGGTGCTGGCAGCATCCATCCTATGAATCTCAAATTCCTGCTCTTTGACATGTTCTTCCAGGCTGCCCTGGCAGATTGTTGGTGGTCACCGTGGAGACAAGGATGTTATTCTGGCTCTTATTACTTTAGATGGGTTCTTCTTGTTATGAACAGTTCAAGGACTTCTCAGTGAATGAGGCAAGATTGTCTTGGTCTGCTGAGAAGGGAGGAATGTATATGTGTGTGCATTTTAAAATGTAAGTTTTCAACTATTCTGTTCTAAGGATCCCGTTACACTCTTCAAAATTATTGATTGCCCCAAAGAGCTTTAGCTCATGTAGTTATATCTATCAATATTTATATTAGAAATTAAAATGGAGACTTTTAAAAAAATTATTTATATATTTTGAGAAAGAGGCACAGTGCAAGTAGGGGGAGGTGCAGAGGCAGAGAGAATCCCAACCAGGCTCTGCACTTTTAGCACAGAGCCCAGTGCAGAGCTCGAACTCATGAACCTGAGCCATGATCTGAGGTCAGATCATGATCTGAGCTGAAATCAAGAGTTGGTCACTTGACTGACTGAGCCATATGGGTGCCCCTAAAATGGAGACATTTTAAAAATATTTATTTATTAATTCATTTAAAAATAAACACAACCTATATTTTCAAAAATAAAGATAATTAGAAGAAGAGTAGCATTGCTTTGCATTTTTTGAACCCCCCTTCATGCCTGGCTTATAGAAGACACTGGATATTTGCTAGAATAGCTTGAATAGGGAAGACCATTTTATTAGCCTTTTCAGATAATTGTGGATATTCTTATTTGTTACTACATCAAAATTTAACCAGTGGCATTTTCTTAAAGATCAGTTGCAATGTAGAATCCAAAATCATATCCATCTATTAATACTCTGTTACATTAAAGTCTGTTGGTCTTTCTTATACTCTGGATAGAACTTTCCTTAGGCTTTTTGTTTGAAACATAATAAAATTAGTAATTTTACTGCTTTATCTAGGGTATTTTCAATTGAGGTTTTTCTTCACCCTCTGAGTTTGTGATGGTGAAGATTTTAATGGCTACTGGTAAAGCTGGTTTGTGCTAAGACATCAACAGTGGTACCCACCATTGCTTCTGTATGAATGTCAAGAGAGTGGAAAAGGTAAATATCATTTTGGTATCATTCGGAAGGTAGTTTTGACTCCATGCACTCTCTGGAAAGGTCTCAGCGACCCCCAGAGGTTCATGGACCACAGCTTGAGAGCCACTATGCTAGAAGACTGAGGTAAGAACTATACCCTACATTTTTATCTTGCTGGCTCTCTGATCCTTTCATCTTTCAGTGTGATTAATAAAGAAAACCCCAAAATCACATTAAAACTCTTCTAATTTATTCATGACATCTAATTACAAGGCAAAACAAATGACCAAAAAAAAAAAAAAATTGGAAAGTCTCTGGAATGCAATAAAAATAGTAATTAGTAACCCAATGGGGAGTTACCCTCCTGGTAGTCAGATAATGAAATACAGTATAGTCTAGAATATGTGGGAAAATATAAGCTTGAACTTGCTGTAAACTTATGGGAACTATCATGAGAAACTTAAGAAAAGTGGAATGCAATCATGTCTGCTAGGTTTTTGTTCTTTCTGTTTGGTGGAAGTAATGGGTATGACTGGAACCTCTGAAAATCCCATGGTGCAGTGGGGGAGAGGCCAAGCACAGAACTAGGGGTTTGAGGAAGACCTCTAGGGAAGGGGTGGGTAGGAGGAACGCTTAAATGTAAGAAGCCCAGACATTGAGCCTAGGTACCCCTGACCCTGAGCTGTGTGCTCTGTTCCTCCCCAGCCACCTGCTGAACTGGATCTGGCCACTCCAGACTCTGCAGAGATCAAAGAGCAGCAGTCTAGCATCTGAGTCAATTCCGAGGTAGCAGACATTTTGCATCCATATCCTACACCATCCTAGATCCTTGCCTTCACCTGACACAGAGGCTTGGCACTCCTTGTCTTGACTTCTTGTCCTGTAGACCTCTAATGTGCCCTTGACTCTATGGCTTTAGAAAAAGCATTCCCCAGGTTTGACTTGGCTCTTGGGGATTCTGGCTCTTTTCTCACCCGTCTCCCCACATAAGCCTGGTCCCTGGTCTCAGACCTGAATTGAAAGCCTTGGCCTTGACCCCCACCTGACTCTCTGGACTATTGGTATTTTGATACAGATATCCAGTCAACAAATTTTCAGGGCCAATGGGATTCCTCGGGAAGCTCAAGAAACCAAGAGAACGATCTGTGGTGTCAGTATGGCCATGATAGTTAATGAATTGTCTCCTCTTAGAGAGTTTCCTTCAAAAAAAGTCTCCTCTTAGAGAGTGTGTTGGCACTGTCTGTGCTGTTGACATGTAGAACCAAGGAAACTCAGGCCATCCGGTTGCTCACCAGCCCCACCCCGTCAAAACAAAAGTAGCCATCAGGATTCTTTCAGAGGATTAAATTCAGAGTTTGACCCTTCACACAGATTGAAATGATTGGAAATGAATGAGTCACTAGCCAAGGGAAACTTTTATAGGAACCTCAAAACTATTCATGATGGAAGCACAACCCTCCAATGACTTGCAAAGGAACTCCAGAGATCACTGAATGCAGCTCCAAGGTGGCATAAATGTTGTTTGCCCACCACTTCATCTTCAGAGCCCATCCAAATGTCTAGCACATAGTAAAGGCTCACTAAAGATCTAACGAGTAAAGGAATGAATTAATGGAACCTCTGGACAAGAGCAAGGGGACCTTGGACATAAGGAAGAGGGATCTGCTGTCTCCCTAGATCTTTTTCCCATGAGTTTGGATTTCGAGGTTCCTAAGCATGATCAATGAAACTTCCAGGCAACGAAGATGGCCTTGGCCCTTTGGAGACCAGTAGGGAGTAAGAAAAAGAAGCAGGCATCCTAGAAAGAAGGAGATGACAGTATTTTGATGACATATGGTCTGATTCTGTTAGTTTCTTTGTTTATTTCTCTTTCGTTATCTACAAACTTTTAATTTATTATTCCAGTGCTGTTGCAAATGCATTGTAGGGAATAGATGCAAGAGTTTCTGTTCACATTTAGGTCAAAGCTTTAATAAGGGGCCGTTGGGGCGCCTGGGTGGCTTAGTTGGTTGAGTGTCTGACTTCAGCTCAGGTCATGATGTTGCAGTTTGTGAGTTCAAGCCCCGCATCGGACTCTGTGCTGTCAGCTCGGAGCCTAGAGCCTGCTTCCAATTCTGTGTCTCCCTCTCTCTCTGCCCCTCCCCTGCTCATGCTCATGCTCATGCTCTGTCTCTCTCTCTCTCTCTCTCTCTCTGTCAAAAATAAATAAACATAAAAAAAAAAAAGGGCAGACCCTTGTAGGCAGGCTTATAGTAGCCCTAAAAGGAAGGGTCTCCAGGGAGGCAGGCGTCAGAATTACAAGGGCCCAGCTGATCTTCCTTGGAGGTTCTTACTTCATTGATTCTATTTTTTTTTCTTTTTTTTAGGAAAGTCAAAGTTTTGCCCGCCATATTATCTTTGACCAACCTGGCTCTATTACTCTCCACTGCTTGGCATGAACAGAGGATTTGTGGGAGGCAGCGGCTAGAGCACATGCACATGGCATTAACCTGTGAACTACCTATAACATCTGACTGTGGATCACAGGGTTGTCCCCACTGGATCACCAGTGTCAGCATGGGGGTGGAGGACATGGGGCCACCCAAGTGACGGGAGCAAATGACTGCAACTGCTTCAGAAACATGTCACACGAGTGTGTACTGTTGACATCAGCATGGTTGGGCAACCACACTGATAACACAGAGTGTCCGTTGAGGGCAAGACAGTCTCATGGGCAGCTTTCTGACACGACTGCTTTTAAGTTTTAGAGACTTAACCATGTAGCTGGACCCTCCAATGAATAGATATTTTTCAGACAAGTGGCCTTCACAAATGGAAGGTGAGCTCTCCTTTTTTTTTTTTTTTTTTTTTTAACGTTTATTTACTTTGAGAAAGAGAGAGAGTGGGGGAGGGACAGAGAGAGAGAATCCCAAGCAAGCTCTGGGCTGTCCGCGTGGAGCCCGACATGTGGCTCGATCCCACCAACTGTGAGATCATGACCTGAGCCGAAATCAAAAGTTGGATGATTAAACAACTGAGCCAACCAGCACCCTAAAGGTGAGCTGTTTCTAGTTCCTGATTAAAACAGCAGTGAGGAGCTCTAGGGCCAATTCAGCTCTGTAGCCGGGTGTCTATGCTTAGATCTCTACAAAGGCAGCCTGATGTTAAAACCCTCTGAGAAACTGGTGGTTGCGGCTGCCATGTTTCGTTTCGCGACTCAGCATATGATAATATATTTTTAAAGTTTGTACCAGATTTACTTAGAAACTAATGTGATACGGCATTCATCTGTTTGCCCTCACTCCCTAGACTCCACTGTTGCATTTTGTCACAGATCTTCTTCTCCAGGGCGGTCAAAATCTCCCAACACAGCAGAAGTATAGTTCCGAGGTTAAGAACATGGGCTCTGGAGGTGGATAGACACGTCCGAGTCCCGCTTTTACTGTTTGTGCAACCTCACGGGGATCCATCTGCACAATAAAGATGGTGACACCCACTCATCAAGCACCCGGAAGGATTAGTGGTAATCTACGTAATGCACTCATAACAATAAATGCCTGACCAATGATAATAAAGGCTTTGGGAAAATAAATATTAACATTTATGTCATCAATACACAGTTCCAATCCCCTAGGTTACTTCTACTTTAAAATGTTCTGTTCCCTTATCAGGCCAGGTGAGGGAACACGGGTTCAGGAGACGTGGTCACTTCTCGCTACCCTCCCCCCGGACGTACCTCATGCCTCCTTCAGGCAGCGGGTCAGCGTGGCCCACGTCCTGGGCTGCAAGAAACGGGTTTGTAAGAGCGTGTCCCTGGGGCTGACAGGAGACTGGGAACTCTTCTAAACACGTCCTCCTGGAAGAGTCCATGGTGCTGCTCGCTGGGCTGCGCCCTGCAGGGAACAAGCTGGGGGCGGGTGCCTGCTGGCCTTAAGGACCATCCATGTGGAGCACTCTGCTCCTCCAGAGTAGGCTGCATGGGTGCGGTGTGGGATGGGTGTGCATGTCACGGGTGTGGCACGTGTCCGTGGTGTGGCGTGGCGTGCATGTGACGTGTGTGTGTGTGTGCACGCGCGCACTTGTGTACGCGTGTGACGTCGTTGGCTTCGTAAAGAAAGGGCATTTCCTGGGGGGGGGGGGGGCTCAACGCGCGCCCGTGTGGGGCAGTCACCCCACGTCGGCATCCGGCCAGCCTTGCTGAAGTGCTTCAGGCCCTGGCACCTGTGCCTTCTGGATCGCGGGCCAGCCTCTTGGAGAGAAGGAAGACTGTGCCCCAAGATGGGGCGATGCCAGCCGCGTTCCTTTGCTTCCAAGCAAACCAGCCTTTCCTGAGCTCCACAATGACAGCCCCGCCTTTTTCCTGGCCCGAGCGTTTGCTCCTTTTCCTCCAGCATCCAGGGACCTCAGCGGAGCTGCCTCCCTCCCACCTCCTTGCAGCTGCCTGGGGCGGGCGGCATGCCCAGCTTTGCTCCCGCCCCCAGCCGTCCCTGCTCCCGGAGACTGGGTGGGGTCTGCTGTGCGGGCCGAGGTGGGGTCCGCAGGTGAACCCGACCGACCCCAGCTCTTGCCTGCTGCCTCAGAGTCTCCAGATTGAACCTCCCCGGGTCATCCGGGGATCAGTAGAGCCTTCAGGAACGCTGTCTGCACACGGTGTCGTTTACCACGTGGGAGGGCCCTGCAGACCCACAGCTGGGACAGTTGGAGTCAAATTTTCTCCAGGTGGGGGACCCACAATAAAAACACCGTGGGGAACCCTCGATGCTAGGCCAGGGGTCTGAGGTTAAACTGGCTGCGGTGAGGTGCTCCTGGTCTTTCCGTGGGGGATTTTGTCCCCACGGTTACTTTCAAGGTAGGAAAATAGCAGATTTAGAATGAATGCTTCAGGACTAGATGCATGTTGGTTGTTTTTTGTTTTTTTAATGTTTATTTATTTGTTTATTTTGAAAGGGGGGGGTAGGGGCAGAGAGATAGAGGGAGAGAATCCCAAGCAGGTGTCCAGGGTAAATGAGGAGCCCAACGAGGGGCTCGATCTCACAAACCTTGGGCTCGTGACCTCAGTTGAAACCAAGAGTCTGACACTTGACCGACTGAGCCACCCATGCGCCCCCCAAATTAATCTTACAGTGAGCAAAATCACTCCTCCCTGCTGTCAGCAGGAATGAGACAGGCTGAGCCCATTTGATGCCGAAGTCAAGGCTTGAGCAAGACAGATCACTCACAGGGACGGGCAGAAGGCATATGGCTTAGAATGAAGGAAAGAGGAGGGCAATAATCTGTTAAAAACATGCTGAGGCACCTGGGTGGCTCAGTCGGTTAAGTGTCTGATTCTTGGTTTCAGCTCAGGTCATGATCTCAAGGTTTGTGAGTTTGAGCCCCACGTGGGGCCCTGTGATGACAGCACGGAGCATGCTTGGGATCCTCTCTTTCTCTCCCTGTCTCTCTGACCCTCTCCAGCTTGCTCTCTCTCTCAAAATAAATAAACTTAAAAAAAAAAAAAAAGAAAAAAGATAGGTTAATTTAGTTTCAGCCTGAAACTGTTTTGGAAGTACTTACAGTCTGAGGCTATCGCTGCTGAATCTGCATCTAGAAAACCACAGACATAAAATCCTAACTACCTGGAAACTTAGAATATGAACATCCCATACCCTCACCACAGAGTGGGAGGGGTGCTTTGCCTTCTTTCCTTCTGTCCCCTCCACGTCCCTGCCTTTCTTTTCTATCCTCCATCCCCACCATCCCACCCCCACCCCTTCTCTCAACACCCTAGTGTCTGATTATCTTAAAAACAAAGAGAGGATGGCTTGTCCTGATGGATGCCCTCAAGGAAAGACTTAATTACTCAAACAGGAACTTCCTTGGTGCCTCAGGTTTTGGGATTATCCCCATGGAGCCTGGTGGGGTGGGACTGGGGATGTAGTTACCAAAATGCTGGCAAGAATCTCCTTACATATTTTCCCTTTTCATTTGCCCTCCTGGCAAAATGCGAGGTGGTGCTGCAGTGAGGTTCTCAGGTGTTTCTTTTTTTTAAATTTTTTTTTAACGTTTATTTATTTTTTGGGGGGACAGAGAGACAGAGCATGAATGGGGGAGGGGCAGAGAGAGAGGGAGACACAGAATCGGAAGCAGGCTCCAGGCTCTGAGCCATCAGCCCAGAGCCCGACGCGGGGCTCGAACTCACGGACCGCGAGATCGTGACCTGGCTGAAGTCGGACGCTTAACCGACTGCGCCACCCAGGCGCCCCGGTTCTCAGGTGTTTCTATCCCATCAGCGTGTCCTTTTTTGGTTATAGAGTGGAGTTTTGTGTTGCTTATGCTTCTGTGTGATGTCAGATTGCCTTAGGACCCTAGGTTTCCTCACCCCCCCCCCCACATCTAGGCCTCACCCCAGGGTGCATGCCTGTTCTCTGCCACGGCCATCCGTCACCCAACGATTGTGACAAACGGGAGGCCTGCCCTGACCGTGAGTCTGGTGGCTCCTGTCACCTCTGGGGGCTGCCGGAGACAATGTCTCATACTCTCAAGCCCTGACCAATCTCATGGTCAATGTGTGGGTGGTTGGACTTTGACAGGACCCAATTCTAGCTACTATATTCTGAGCACTTGTTCGGCTAAAGTACCTTCTCATTTAACCTTCAAACAATCTCACACTGTAGGCACTACTATTATCCCCCATTTTTCTGATGAGGGAACTAGGGCTCAGACAGGTTAAGTGTCTTGGCTAAAGTCACACAGCTCATTGATGCCAGCCAGGTCTGTCACCAGCACCAGAGTATTCTACTCCCCCTAGGGTTACAAGATGGGACAGTAGACATTTGAGGAAGGAGGGCTGACCGAGACAACCCCAAACCTCTGCCTGCCTTCCCAGGGACAGTGTATCTGACCCTTGGGGCCGGGAATCTTCACTGGGGCTCTTGTTTATGTCCACAGCTGAGCTTCAGGGAGCCCCTGAAAACCCACCTGAACCTGTGTGCAAGATGTGGTGGGTAACGTGTGGTATGTTTTTTTCCTGAAGAAAGAATGCATAATTTCAGTGACCCTTGAAAGGTGGGTGTCCCCCAAATGTTGAGAACCCCTGACATTGTGACAGGGTCACATCAGTTTACCACACTGTCTGCCCCTCTTTTACGCTTTCTCTTGCCCCACCTCATCATCCCTGCTGATCATGAAGAATCCAATGCAGAGCTTATTTGATGGTGATGTGAGGTGAATGGCCACAAAGGCGGTCAAGCCTGACTCTCACCTGCCCAGCTGCCACATTCCTCCTGAAGTCTGCCCAAACTCCATGGATTCTGGACCAACTCTGGGTGGAGACGTTGGACACAGAGCCCAGGGAGGCTCCTGGCCAGCCCACTTGGAGGTGTTACAATAGGGTGTGAGGGTCTGGTTTCACTGGTGTGAGGGGCAGCGGGCCAGCATACCAGCTGAGCCAGGGTCCCTGCCCCTGTGTGCTGGGCCCTCACTGGAAGCTTCACTTGGAATCATAGGTGGCCTCACCCCCACTTCCGGCAGGGTCTTGCACTTGAGGGACCCTCCCATGACGAGACTAGTACTGCTCTGCTGAGCAGAGAGAAGTTACGAGAGTCAGGAGACAGACCCCTGGTCCTTTTGACTCATTTTCTTAAAGTAGGAGCTTCAAGATGAATTTCACATGCAGCAAACTTCAGCGGGGCAAAGGGTACAGAAACGAAAGCGTCAAACACCAAACATTCCTAAACGATAAATAGTTTTCTTCTGAATAGAGGTCATGTCAGAAATAACACCCTGTGAATTATGAACAATCACAAGCATGCTGGACCCCGGTAATTGCGGTCCAAGTTAAGAGGAGCCTTGCCAACAATCTGGCCTTCACTTCCTACGAACTCTTTTTCTGAAACTTCCCCGAAAACCATGACACCTCCATTCAGTTTTGCCAGTTGTTTTTGGTTGAAGAAAACTGGCCTTAATAATGGGGGAACAGATTTCTTTTCATTTTTCCTTCATTCCCACCCTCTTCTCCAACCTGAAAACAGCCTGCCTTTGATGAATTAAGACGATCTTTCACTCCACAAAAATGACCACGATAAACGTGTTTTGTTCTTGCACCTGGGTGGCTCGGTCGGTTGAGCGTCTGACTCTTGGTCTGACTCTTGATCTCGACTCAGGTCATGATCTCACGGTTCGTGAGTTCTGAGCCGACAGCACGGAGCCTGCTTGGGATTCTTTCTCTCCCTCTCCCTGCCTCTGCCCTGCTCATTCAGTCTCTCTCTGTGTCTCAAAAATTAAAAACAAACAAACAAAAAAGGAGTATTGTGTTCTTTTCCTTAACTTGTATGGTTGATGTATCCTGAAACTGGATAAGAGCTGAGTTTTCCACCGAATCTGGTTAACAGCAGGTAAATATATCTGAAAGTCCTGTGGGCATTGATTTGCTTGAAGCCAACAATTGATTTTAGCCCTGAGCTGCCTTAAATCATTTTGGGAAGAAGGCATGTGCAGATATATTAATAAAGGATTTGGACCCTGGTTCATCACCAGAATGTGGGTCCCAAGCTGGACCAGGAGTTGAGCCAAGGGTCCTGGGTCACCCCTTTGTTGCCTGTTTACTGTTTGGATAGAAGAGAAAGGTGCTGGGGAAAGGCCCGATGTTAAAAGAATTTCTTCCCTCAACCACAAGTTTTATAATTTATAGAGAATAGAATACAGTGCAAATAAAGTACTTTTTATTCTGGCCTTTTGGGAGAACGGAGTCAGAGATGGGAATGAGGATTGCTTGTTTGGAGCCACCGGGGAGAGGCAGGTTCCCAGGATGGGTTAGCTCAGGTCATTCAGAAACTGACTGCTGGGCCCCTGTCCCTCCCCGACGTCGTGTGACCTTGAAGAAGCAGCTTAACCTCCTTGCCCACCCATTTCCTTATCTGTAATATGCAGATAGTAACTGGCCTCCTGGGGTTGTCTTGAGGATGAAAGGAGTTAACATATAAACTGGCTCCTGGAAAGCACTAGATAAAAGCTACCTGTGATGGCTGCCCATGTAGCAAATATTGTAAATATCACCTTCATTCTAGAGGATGCCAGAGCCTCCCTGGTCGGACTTATGAGGGTGTGATCCTCACCACCTCTTCTTTCCCCTGCCGGAATTCTACTGTTCCAGACAAAAATCTGTTTCTCCTCATCTTAAAGGTCTTCTGGAAAGGAGAGTCCACCAATTCCCCAGTTATCTGATCCGTAACAATCCTTCCAGTCAGAAAGTTTTCCTTATAAGTAAATTAACCTCTCTTCTTGAAATTAAAGCCATTTCCTCTCATTTAAACCCCTTTAAGATGGAGAAGTGTTCTCTCCTTAAAATAACTCTCCTATATTTAATTGCTTGATGAAATCCCGTCTCTGGCTTTTCTTCTCCTGAAAAGAATTGGAATCGTTTAACTTTTCCCTAGGGTTCATTTCCATTACCTACTTGAATTGTTCTTGTTCTTGCCTTCCTGTTTTCTGTACCCCCCTCTTAAAAACCAAAGCCACGGCTGAAAAGAGTCAATTATGACAATTCTTGCTGATGCCGCGAGGGAGGGAGAGATTACTTCATAAGTCTTGTCCATTCTATTCCTTTTGTCTTGGTATCAGACTTGTTTTCATGGCCACGGTTAGACATACTAATGAATGACCCCTACACTTCAACTGAGGGGACCCTCCTTGAACTTCTTCAAGGTCTCACCCTTTTCTTCTACTTGTCGTTCACTATTTTCAATTCTTTCTGTGCCTGTTAAAGTGCTAGACTCACCTCCAAATGTGGACTTAAATCTATTGAGTGAGAAGGTGATAGAGAACAAACTGAGGGTTGACAGAGGGAAGGTGGGCGGGGAATGGGCTAGATGGGTGATGGGTATTAAGGAGGGTGCTTGTACTGAGCACTGGGTGCTGTATGTAAGTGATGAATCACTGAATTCTACTCCTGAAACTGATATTGCACTGTATGCTAACGAAAATTTAAATTAAAAACGGAAAGAAAAAAAAAGAAATTACTCAAAAAAAAAAAATTAGGTGAGCTCCTTGAGGCAGAATATTTGATGCTCTATCCCTGTACTCATCATGATTGATGCCTGGCTCACAGTAGATCTTCAGAATACAATGCTAGATGTCTTTTCTAAATTTTTTTTTTCAACGTTTATTTATTTTTGGGACAGAGAGAGACAGAGCATGAACGGGGGAGGGGCAGAGAGAGAGGGAGTCACAGAATCGGAAACAGGCTCCAGGCTCTGAGCCATCAGCCCAGAGCCCGACGCGGGGCTCGAACTCACGGACGGCGAGATCATGACCTGGCTGAAGTCGGACGCTTAACCGACTGCGCCACCCAGGCGCCCCAGCTAGATGTCTTTTCTAAGCCATGCTAGCTATGTGAGGTCTTGTTAGGACTAAGGCTGGTCCTGAAGACTAATGTGGCATTCCTTGATAGACTTCCTCTCTCCCACATTCCCACATGGACATGGCTGGGAAGTGTATATAGATGTGACTTCCCTCAAGCAGTGTGTACCCATATGGAGATGTGGTGCATAGATTTTATTTTTTTTTTAACCCAAGCGCTATTTTATCTCAGAGTTGGATGTTCTCAAGAAGCATTTGCAAAACCTCACAAAGGGAAAACCTGATATACTTAGGGCCTGGATTCCATTCTGATGAGCTCTTTGGAGAGATATGGAGGGAAAAAGCCAGACATTGTGAAATCAAACCAACAATTACAATGTCTTATAACTCCAACTTGGTTGGGAATTATTGGGTAAAGTCACACTTTCCACAGGGTCACTGTCTCAGAATAGTGTTCTTCAGAGAGAACTACATAGCCACTTGTTAAATATACATAAACCAGATTTATTTCCATCTATGCCAATATGTGTCCCCTCCACCCTCGTCAGCTGGCCCTACTCCCTGCTCCTGGCTTAGTCTCTTTCCATGGCTTTGCTAATTCTGTTTTGTTTTTGTTTTTACCAGGGTTGCCCTGCCCCTTCTCCAGTCCAGGGACATCTCATGTAGCATTTAAATCCACCCTGAGCCCTCCTTTCTCACCGTCAGTATTCTCTCTTTGTTCATATGTGCAAGGTTTGTCTTCCCAATTACTCACTCCTGAAGATGAACCAGGGGATGCACTTCTTTTCCAATTTTAGCTCCCAGCAGAGTTTAGTACAGAAGACAGAGCACTAGATCAGTAGACTTCAAACCCAGTCAATTTCCAGAGTTACCTGAGAAGTTCTTAAAAATATCTACCGAATCAAAATCTCTGGAGGTGAAGCCCAACAATCAGCTTTTCACTTTTTTTTTTTAATTACAAAAATGTTTTAAATGTTTCAGACAGTAAGTCCGATGATAGGTCAAGTCTGAGAACTACCATAGTGTGAGAGGAATCTGTGCCAGGTCAAAGTTTTTGGCACTTAGGTGATATAGCTGCTGAGACTCTGACGTGGTCCCACAAAACCAAAAAGGCTTTCTTCCCAAAAGGTGCTCTTGAGTCGTTACCACTGGAGTCCCTGAGAACATTTGGCTGCTATGACACTGTATACATCGAGATACTGGCTTTTCCTTTCCTACAGATATTTATGTACTTACTCATTTTGCATCGCATCCACCTCCAAACTAAATACCACTGGCCTTACTAGCTAATCGATTTTGCATCAAGATGAACAAGGCTTTGCTGGTCAACTATCATTTTTCATCCCTCCTACCGTGAAAGATGGCTTCTCCTTGGCAGACATACAGGATAAATTCTGTTCAGCTTAGCGCTTATTAGTAATGGTTTTGTTCATGACATGCTTGTTCGTTCTCAGAAGGTACAGTCCCAACCACTGTCATTACCACATTCACCATGCTTTTCTAGACGTGCTTACTTACATGTGGCAGTGGGCCATTCATTTGTTCAAGAATAGTCCAGGCTGCAGGCTCTAACCTCTAGACACACGCAGTCAGCTTTGCTCAGATGGTTGACTGTAGCCTTTATAAGCTCTGGCTTGGACTCTCCCATAAGCTTAGGATATGCTTTAATATGTTGACATGAAAAACTTTCTGAATCTGGAGGCATCAAATTTCACTTCCCATGTGCTATCCATTTATTTTATCTTAAATTACCATAATATCAGTATTAATAAAAACCATTTATTGAGAACCTAATACGTGTAGGACAATGTACTAGGTAGGTGTTGGGACTTCAAAGATTAATAAGATAAGGTCCTTGCTCTTTAGAGGACCATGCTCTGATGGGAGATATAAGGATACCATTCATAAAAAAACAATTTAGAAAGCCACACAGAAGATATCAAGTATCAGATGAATGGCTCAGGATTCACTACCCACCCTTAGGTTTTGAAGGAAGGCTTGACCATCGAGTACTTGAAAGTTTCGTGGGGAACTTACTACCACATGGAGACTGGCGTATACCAAGCACTCAGTAATCCCTGCCAAATGAATGAATGAATGACTGAGTGGATGGCGCTAAGATAGGAGCTGTGCCTTGGAATATAGGTAGGGAATGTTCAAGAGAAGAAGAAGCACGCACAAACACACACACACACACACACACACACACACACACAGCTTCTTTATCAATGGAGCATGAACTTATTTTCAGGGAGTAACAGGAGTGAGAATACAGCTCTTGTTAAGGTTCACCTTTTTTTATTGGTGGTAAGCACTTACTGAGCAGTAACTACATTAATAGCACTTACTAAATATTGTTCATTTAGTAAGTAAATTATCAGTAAGCAAATTCTTAGTGCTTGAAGAAGTAAATTATCTTCAGTATATAAACACTCACTGTGCAAATTCTTTGATTCACCATAGAACAGGGAGACAAAGAGATACCTATTCAATCAGCTGAGCAATGTATAGTCACTACCTGGTTTATTTTATAATCAATTAATTTCTATTCTACCTCTTTCCAAAACACATTTAATATCGAACAATGTATAAGACCTAAGATAGGAGTCTTCTTGCAGTTTGGGCTAAAAGGAAAGCACATGAGTGACTTAGAACGAGGAATCAAATAAGTTTCTGGGAGAAGAAAGAAAAAAAAAAAAACCTTTCTCCTTGCTCCTAATTTCTGAAGAAAACTTTTTCATAGGGCTATTTTTATTCCTAATCCCTGGTTAATTGCTGCTATTCCCATTTTTACCAGCAGTGGCTCTCCTCCTACCAGCTAGTTAGCCAACTTTTTATGTGCCTGGCACTGTTCTAAACCCGATACACACATTAAAAAAAAGTTCTTCCTACAATCGCCCTGTGAGTAGGTCCTCACCTCTTGCCAGCAACTCTTTTTATGTGCAGTCCTTCCTAAAAGCAGCCGGATACTCTCTGTGAGTAGGTCTTCTTGAGCCTGGGAATCCACAGAGGGTGAGCTGACTACGGACGGCAGGAAACCTGCCCAATGGGAGATAAGAAGATCCCACTGTGGAGACAACTTTGATCTCCAGTGAGGAATAGGCACACAACTATGTCTCATCTGAGCAGCTCAGGGAGATTCAGGAGGAGGTCTCGAGGCTCAACAAGAGAAGAAGCACCTCTGGTTGTCAGGGACACTGAATTGCTCAACCTCCATCTTAGTTGTTTGGAAGAAACCATGTGTGGAGGCCGATGCCCTGAAGTTGGAGTCAAAGAAGACGTTTCCAGCTGTGCTCATCAGAGCAGGCCACTCCACATCTCTTAGCTCCAGTTTCTCCTGTTAACTGAGGCAGGGAAGGAGGTCTGCCCTCTCTTCCGGGGAAACAGATGAGGAAGTGTGTGTAAAGCATTGAATATGAAACCTACAACATATGATCCAGCCCCAATTTAAAAATTGACGCGTTCTTGTTTCTACATGAGACCTAAGAGTCACTAAAAGTCCTTATTATCTTCTTTTATTCTCTTTCTTACTTTTGTGTCCCCTTCAATATGCCCCAAGTCCTGGTAGCTGGCTGCCTTTCTGCCCTGCCTGTCCTCTTCCGATCCTCACTTAGGGTGACACGACCCACCGTAGATAGGAAAGGAACAAAAAAGAGAGGAAAGGGAAGAATATTTATTGTTGTACCAACATCCTTATTTAAAAAAACAAAAAGGCAATTGTGGAACAAATAATCCACCCATCAGGTGTCACCCTAACCTGGCAACTCAGTCTTCCCCACACCGATTCTAATTTATTTATATGCATTAATGATTTTCAGATGTCTGTGATCACAGACAGGGTACATTTTGTGACTCGTAAGTTCTACTTACTGAACACTGCTATGAACAGTTCCCAAGTTGCTACATCACTTTCATAATTATTTTTGCTACTGGTTGTAAACTATCCCATGGGGCAAAGCATCTCATGATGAAAATCCCAATTTTATTACGGTTGGACATTTAGGTTTGTTTTAATAAATAATGCCATAATGAATACATTGTGTATGTAGCCTTTTTTTTTTCTCCTAATGAATTAGAGGAAAAAGTGTTTATAATCTATTTTTTCTAAAAGCCAGGCAGAGTTTTCTAAATTCTCCACACACTGGTATTTATCAGCCTTCGCTGACCTATTCTGCTTTATCTTGCTTAATCCTCATGGGATCTTCTGGTCAGGGAGGCAAGGAATTAGCTGCTGTTTCTAATCATGATTTTTTTTTCTATCAACAAGCCTCTTAGAATGCTGTTTCTTGTTCTCTGAAAAGGACAGAAGAGTTATGTAGATAGCCTCATAGCACTTGCTTCATGGTCACCAACTTTGGAGACATGACCCTATCCAAAGAATAAAAAGGAAGTCTACCCAACAGCATGAACGTGCTGCGCAGAGTCCCACTCAGGCTCCTGGCAGGTGCTGGTTCTTTGACCTAAAGCAGAAATGGCATTGATAGCTGTATCACTAAGGGTCCGACCAGGAAAATGAGAGCAATTATAAGCATTTACAGCAGGGTAGTGACCACAGATAATGGAAAAGCCAAGAAGCCAAATGGGGGTGGGGAGGCAATTGAGAGATCAGCCAAGGTGGAAGCCATACTACCCCCGGGCTGAAGGACAGAGACAGAATCATCTGGTAGAAGTTGGGCCCAGGGAGCCTGGCCCCACAGAGCCAAAGTCATGGGGGAGGAGATGTGGCCCTGCTGGCAAAACGATCAGAGGCAGAGAGAGAGAGAGAAGGAGAAATACCCTGGCTTCTCCTCCCTCCAGCCTTCCAACCAGTGCCTGTCCTTGGTTGAACCCAGCTGGAAACCAGGTGTCTTGAGAGTCTGTGACATACAACTTGCAGGGGTGAGCATCCCCGCCTCCCCCTTGATACCGAGTGAAGTAGGGAAAGGATGAGGAATCAGCCCACGGGCAAACGAGCTAAGAACGAGTACAGAATCACATTGTCAAATACTCATTCAAAATGGCGCTGAGGCGAGAAAGGAAAACCCTCTGCAAGTGCTGGGCAAGAAAGCAAAAGGTACTAAATGGTTTGGTTTTAAGTCACCGTATCAGCCCCACACAAGAGCATTGTTAGTTATAAATGGTACCTCTAACTACTGGGAGCCAAAACATTATTTATTGAAGACCATCAGTAGGTCACAGAACCTCCAGGAGACCCAGGTCAGGCAGAGAAGCTGCACGACCAGGAGGGAGCACAGTACAAGTTTTGTTAGGGGGCTGTGGGCTTTTGCTACAGAGGCAGGGCCAGGCCCCTGAGCTCACCCAACAGACACCCAATAGACACGATGACTGGCCTTCCTTGGGGCTGCCTCTGAGAGCTGATGACTCCCTGCCAAATGGCACTGACCTCCTGTAGAATGGATTCAACCCCTTTCCTGCCTCTTCCTGGTCTTTACGAAGTTGAAGGCAGCTGAACACCCAGCCTGTGACATACACCTGTGCCCCAGCTGCAAAGGAGGCTGGAAGAGAAAGCCTGGTTTCTGCTCTGAGAAAGGGTGACAACCACGGAGTGAGTTGTGTTCACCTCACGCTACAAAAAATTCATATGTTGAAGCCCTAACCCCCAATATGACTGTTTTTGAAAGCAGGGCTTTTAGGAGATAAGTAAGGTAAAATGAGGTTATAAGAGTAGGTCCTAATCTGATAGGATTTGTGGCCTTATAAGAAGAGGAAAAGAGAGAGAAAGAGAGAGATGTTCCCATACGTGCAAAGGCCTTTGGAGAAGGTGGATGACAGTTTGCAAGCCGGGCACTGAGTTCTCATTGAACCTGAGGCTGCTGGCACTCTGATCTCAGAATTTTAGCTTCCAGAACCATGAGAAAATACATGTCTGTTGTTTCAGCTACCCAGGCCATGTTATTTTGTTATGGAAGCCTGAGCAGACTTAGACAAGGACTCAATGTGAGAAGTCCACGTTCACCAAAGGAAGACTGTTCACAAGCCGTGGAGTGGCCACGCATATGATAAATGTCCAGCACATCCACATAACCTTCTTTTGTTTACCGCAGAATATCATCAAGGTCTTGCCACCTTTGCGACCATTAGAAAGGATGCAAATAAGAGGAGGCGTAGCGGCACATCTACTGAGAAGGTGCAGCGCTACTGACCCCACAATGCAAGAAATCTGGCTCCTTTTGTGCCCCAGACCCACAGAGGGGACATCTGCATCCTTTGGCCATGCGATAGCTCTGTTCTGATGGGCTCACACCAGGGAAACTAGGCTTTACCAGAACTTAGCGTGAGAAGTGAGCTTAGAGAATACACGGATTCTTTTCCACCTGGTGCCAGATCTTTCCAGGTCTTCTGACTGCTCTAGTTGTTACAAAGATTGTCTTTTTCTAACTGCTGTTGATCTTTCTGCAAGGAGACTCTTCCTCCACAAATTCCAAATTAAAGGACCAGCTAACGGGGCGCCTGGGTGGCTCAGTCAGTTAAGCATCTGACTCTTGATGTCGGCTCAGGTCATGATCTTATGGTTTGTGAGCTCGAGCCCCGCATCAGGCTCTCGGCTGACAGCGTGGAGCCTGCCTGAGATTCTCTCCTTCCCTCTCTCTCTCTGCCCCTCCCCTGCTCTCTCTCTCTCTCTCTCTCTCTCTCAAAATAAATAAACTTAAAACATTTTTAAAAAAGGACCAGCTAACAAAGGATGTGTAAAAGTCAGCCCAACTCAGGGGCAGTGTTAGAAGGACAGACCCAGCGTCTTCCCCGGGAAGGCTATTTCAAGAACACCTCATGTTAAGGGAGTGTCAGACTATCCTTTTGTTCATTTCCTTTAAGACTGGGTTCCTGTGGAGTAAGACTGACTGAGTTATGTTTGTAGAAAACCCCTAACAGAGTGTCCACTTTACATGTCTTTTACAGTATTAGGTTCTGGGGATAAAAAGTTGAATAAGAGGTCATGATCTCGCAGTTCATGAGTTCAAGTCCCACGTTGGGCTCTGTGCTGACAGCTCAGAGCCTGGAGCCTGCTTCAGATTCTGTGTCTCCTTCTCTCTCTGCCCCTCCCCCACTCAGGTGGGCACTCTCTCTCTATCTATTTATCTCTCTCTCCCCCATCCCCCCAAAATAAATAAAACATTAAAAAAATTTTTAGATGGGGCGCCTGGGTGGCGCAGTCGGTTAAGCGTCCGACTTCAGCCAGGTCACGATCTCGCGGTCCGTGAGTTCGAGCCCCGCGTCAGGCCCTGGGCTGATGGCTCGGAGCCTGGAGCCTGTTTCCGATTCTGTGTCTCCCTCTCTCTCTGCCCCTCCCCCGTTCATGTTCTGTCTCTCTCTGTCCCCAAAATGAATAAAAAACGTTGAAAAAAAATTAAAAAAAAATTTTTAGAGGTTGAATAAGATATCATTCTTACTCTCAGAAAATGCATAGTGTGCTAAGAAAGGCAAACAGAGAGATAATTGGGGTAGAGCTACAAGAAATGCAAGAGAAAAATAAACAAAACATGATGAAATCCTGCAGGAGGGAGCAGCTAACTCTTTTGGAGAGACCCAGAGAGGGTTTCAAAGACAAGGTGCACTTGGGGATGATATGGAGAGGGCCTGAGGGTGCTTCCAAGGCTGCTGTTTGAGAGAACAGTTGGATGCAGCCACTGTAGTTTCTTGGGGATGAAACTAGGTAAGCTGAGGCAGTGTGCTAGGTAATGCCTGAGCGAGAGTTTCTCTGATGAAGGAATAATTGAAATGGAGACTCAGGGCCTGAATACGGGTTTGGTGGTATGAGTAGGTGCGTCTTCCATATTGAAAGAGACTCCTTGTTCATTTTTTCTACCTCTAAGACAAAACACCCTAACTCCAATCTCTGCCGCATCCACTCCACCCCGCTGTGGTAGTACCAAAGCAGCCATAGACAGTCCATAGATGAGTGAGTGTGGCTGTATACCAATAAAACTTTATTTACAAAGCGTCTGGATTTGGCCCAAGGGTCATGCTTTGCCAAGCCCACTTCTATAAGATGAGATCTGAAAATGAAGTCATCACTGACTCCTCGTTTGTGATTTTGTAACGTTTATTTTTGAGAGAGAGAGAGAGAGAGACAGCCTGAGTGGGGAAGGGGCAGAGAGAGAGAGGGAGACACAGAATCCGAAGCAGGCTCCAGGCTCTGAGCTGTCAGCACAGAGCCCGATGCGGGGCTCGAACTCTCGAGCTGTGAGATCAAGACCTGGGCCGAAGTTGGAAACTTAACCGATTGAGCCATCCAGGGGCCACCCTGGTTGGTGATGTTGAGGTCCGTTTTGAGGTTGTATGTGCAGGTACTGGGGAAGGGCGCTGGGGGACTCGGGAAGGAAAGCCACGTGCAGATCAGAGAGGTCCTGGCCCCAGGGAGGAAAGGGCCACGTCAGGAGCACGGGTCCCGCACATTCTTCCTCGCCGAGCACCTCTTGACCCGCTGTCTCACTGCCGCTGCAAACTGACTGCCTACGTCCGGGCCAGCTGCTGCTAGGCAGGAGCTGTGGTTCGTCCCCGAGGTGACCGTGCACAGGATAATTTATATTTTGGTGTAAACCCACCTCGAGCTCCTTTGAGATGAAAGAGTCTATATAAAACTGAATTATGACCCTGCTTAATGGGAGCACTGCTGAGTTTTTCCAAAAGTGGAGTTAAACCCCTCTGGCATCTGGGAAGGGCTGGCTGTAAAGGACTGTTGGCCATTTCAGCGGCTCTAGTTTCTGCTGTTGATCTGCGAACGATAAATCATTCTCCTCCTCCGAGTCCAAAGTGGCATTTCTATTTGCCAAGATACTGAGGAGGAAGATCTCCAACTGGTCTCAGCTGAGGCTGGATCTTTGCTTTTTCAGTTGTTTGGGAAGTGAGAACACACACGCACACACACACTCACACACTCACACATGTTAATCTTCCAGAATAACCTATTCCAGAATAGCTATTCCCTTACCCCATAACTTCATATGGCTTGTTCATGATACCGGTTTTGTTTTTACACAAAAGGTGTGATTTGGTCCTCCTCCTGTGTCATTCCGTACTTTTAACCCCCGGAAGACTCCTTTATTCGTGTGGAGCAGAGCTGTCTCCAGGTGTCACGGTCTCCTATCGGTGGCCCAGGGCTCCTGAAGCCAGCTCCATGCTGGGCTTCCCTTCAGACAGTATCAGACAGGGCATACCAACGTGTCTTTTTTTAGAAAAGACCATAAGTGTCTTATCTTACTCCTTTGGAATTTTCCGCAGCTATTTAACCTCCTCTAGTTTAGGAAAAGTTGGTTTGAGGGTTCTTCAAATGTCCCCGAGCTCTTACATCAGATCGGCGAGCTCATTTCACTCGAGGTGGATGGTGCTTCTGCTTTCTCCTCCCTTCTGACTAGAAACCTTGTGGTTAAAATAACACACAGCCTCTATTCACGGCTCAAACTCAGAGCTGCCATCGGAGGCAGATTGGGGATTTCAGGAAGTCTCAGAAGACGATTCCGAGTGGCTTTCTCCATATTCAGTTGTAGACCCTCGTGAAGACTTCAGGGATCTGGTCAGGTAAACGGTTTCTTTTCTTTTTCACTGTTTTATTGAAAGGGAAATATGATTAAGAAAATTGTGTCAGTAAGCGTTGGAAGAAGCCAGCCGATTTCTAGCTTTTGACTCTTGAACGGGGCTTGTGTCTGTTTCTCTGAAAGGGGAATCGACTAAGAATCTCCTGGAGAGGAAAGTGCAGGGGCGATTCTGTTCCCGGAGAGAGGGCTGGGGGTTTGAGGGAGCGATGTGCCTCGGTGGGTCAACAAACCGCATTTGGGTGTGTGCAGGTCGTGAAAATAGGAAACAGTAGTTGGGTTGGTCTTACTCTGTGCAGCTTTTGGAGATTGGTCACGTGACCAGGGCACAGGGGAGTGAGTCCCAGCCCTATCTTGTGATCACATCATTTTATGGAATAAAACTGAACAGATTCTCCTTCCCTTGCTGACTTCTCCTCCCCTAGTTGGGTGCCACCATAATCTATCTATCTATCTGTCTGTCTGTCTGTCTATCTATCTATCTATCTATCTATCATCTCCCACTTCTAGAAATCTGTGAAATGTATCTCTACTATCTTATTTTTAAATATTTTAAACTCATGCCTCTCTCCAGTGATAGTACATTAAAGATTTACCTTATGTCTATTTGTCAAATGCATTAACATTTACTTTGATCACCTGTAACTATGGCATCTTGAAACAAAGTAACAATTCAGGGGCGCCAGTGGCTCTGTTGGTTAAGCCTCCAACTTCTACTCAGGTCATGATCTCACAGTTCATGATTTTGAGCCCCACATTGGGCTCTCTGCTGTCAGCACAAAGCCCTCTTCAGACCCTCTGTCCCCCCCCCCCCCGCCCCCCACCGCCCTTCCCTTGCTCGTGCTCACTCTCTCTCTCTCTCAAAAACAAACATTAAAAAAAATTAACAAAACAATAAAATAATTCATTTGTAGAGTGAGCCATTTTTCTGAAAAATTTTCCACCACCCCTCCAAGTCCTTCTTCAACTATGCATTTTTTTTTTTTTTGCAAACATTTATGCCTATGGAATATTTCAATATATCTCACCCTGGCTGGGCCAGGTTCTGTTTACTTGCTGATTTTCCCTCCCTCTCTCTCTTCCCTTCCCCTGCCCAGACATCTTGTTTCCCTTTATATTTTAATTTGAAGAAAATTCCATTCTTATTTGGTGATAGAGCCAAATCAATCAATCAATCAATCAATCATTGGTCAATTAAACATTTATTCAAGTGTGATCTATATGCTCTGTATTGAAATAGTTACCAGAGTTGCAGGAAGGTTATCTCAAAGTCTATAAATACCATCACTATGTTTATCATGTGTTCTGACTCCTCCATACATTCAATAAATAATTACTAAATATTATCAGTACAAAATGAAGTGGGAAATTTCAAACTTGGGATTATAGGAAATGCTGAAGCAGTGACCCGACCACCATTCCTGAGAGTTCATTACATGCCAAGTACTAAGCTCAGCACTTTGGTCATCTTGTTTTCTTCTCTTAATAGCCCACCTTTGATGCGGCAGGAAACTGAAGCCCAGGGAGGGGTCAGGTGCCCAGCCTCACATGGCTGATAAGCAGCAGACTCGACCCTCAGAGCCTCAGTCTAGCAGGTGCTCATGCTCCGGCAGGCGTCAGAAAATGTGTCCCAAGAAAAGGGTTTAGTGGGCTGGGCCCTAAAAGTGGCCAAGTGGCCAGAAGGGAGCAATTCTGAGGGCGAGGCAGGGTGGGGGGCAGCGTAGGTGTGTCTGGGGGACAGTGCAGGGGTGCGGTGATGGGAGGCGGCAGGGAAGTGCTGGGAGGAGAGAGGCAGAGGTGTGGGCACAGAAGGAGCATTGTGCCCGACTGTGGAGTGAAATGAAGAAAGGGGGTCAGGTCACCAGGAATATCGTACGGAGCTGCCGGCATGCTTTTCTAGTCCCTGCCTTTCCTGGTAATTGCAGGGCACAAACCCTCCTGCCCCAGGTCTGTGACAGAGGCTTCTCACCTCAGCTGAGAGGTTTCCTGGACTCTGCTGTTCAAGGAGCACCCTGTGGCCACCCCCATTTACTGTTCTTGCTGTGGTAAAATGCACATAACACAAACATAGTCTTTTTGAACCATTTTTACAGTGTGCAATTAAGTGGTGTTTAGTAGGTTCACAACATGGTGCAACCATCTAATTCCAGACAAGTTTTCCATCACCACAAAGGGATATCTTACACCCTCTAAATCCTACACTCAGTCCCCACTCTTCTAGTCCCTGACAACCAACCACTGATCTGCTTTCTGTCTCTATGGATTGGCCCATTCTGGACATTTCAAAGAGATGGGATCATACAATATGTGGCCTTTGGTACCCGGTTTCTTCATCTTGGCACCAAGTTTTAAAGTTCATCCGCAACGCAGCATGAATCAATACTTCATTCCTTGGCATGACTGAGTGATATTCCGTGGTGTGCGTCCATCACATTTTGCTCATCCAGTCATCACTCGATGGACGTTTGAGTCGTTCTCGCCTTTCAGCTGCTGCGAACAGTGCTGCGGTGACATTCATGGGCAAGTTTTTGTTGGAGCTCATGTTTTCAGTTATTTTGGATGAAAGCACAGGAGTGGGATTGCGGGGTCATTTAACTCCACGTTAAACTTGGTGAGGCGCTGCCACACTGCGTTCCACAGGGTCTGCGTCACTTCACGGTCCCGCCAGCATGTGCGAGCGCTTCGATGCCCTCACGCCCTCACCAACGTTGGTTACTTCCCGTTTTTATTTTATTACAGCCATTCTGGTGGGTGTGAAACACTGTGTCATTGTGGTTTCGATTTGCATTTCCCTCATGACACTGAGAATTTTTTCACTCGTTTGTTGACCATTTGCTCCGTTCACATTTTATTCCCTTTATTCAGCTCTATTCTTTTTTTTTTTTTTAAATAAATGCTTTTATTTGTTTTTGAGAGAGAGAGAGAGAGAGAGTGAGCATGAATGGGGCAGGGGCAGAGAGAAAGGGAGAGAGAGAACCACAAGCAGGCTCTGTGCTGACAGCAGTGAGCCCGATGTGGGGCTCAAGTCCACGAACCATGAGATCGTGACCTGAGCCGAAGTTGCACGCTCAATAGACTGAGCCACCCAGGTGCCCCTCGGCTCTATTCTTGATACATAAGTCCTGTGATTTACCACTTCTCGTCACATTACACGTTTATCTGTCTATCTCTTCTGTGACTAGGTGATCTCCAGGGTCAGGGACTCTGTTTTGTTCATGGTTGTGTCTCAGTACCTGGGACAGGGTTTGGTACTGCAGGGACTTGGTATGTATTTGCAGAATAACTAAAGATCAAATTATGCTTTTTCCCCATAGCCCTGAGCCTGAGGCCTCACTTTCCTGCTGATGGGTCAGCAGACGGGCAGCACTGTGAAGGGAGAGCCAGAGCTGGTCGGTACATCAGTCCTGACCATGCTCCCACCCTCCCTACCCTCAGCTCAGGTTGCTAGAGCCATACTACCTTTCTGCCATCCACCCACCCTTTGGATTTTGGGGAGAGAAGTGGGAACAGCAAAGTACTTATAGAGATAGTCAAGGTTTGAAGTCATGAGAGCCAGAGCTAAGGCGGCAGCAGCAAGAACAGAGTGGGAGGAATACCTAGCAGGGGGATATTTAAGGAAAAATCAGTAAAACTAGATGACTGGCTGAAGTGTCAATCAAAGTAACTTCAAATTTTGAACTTGGAAGGTTGAGAAATCAGTGGCACCATTAGCCATTAAAGGAAATTGGGAGAAAGAGTGTCTGGGAACAGGGGAAGGGAAGCTTGCTTTACATTGAGTTTGAGAAGAAAACAAGAGATGGGAACGTGCATGCTGAGGTGGCAGTGGCAGACACAGCCCTGGACTCGAGGAGACCAGAAGGAAGATCCTCTTGATAAGGGAAGGTCAAGCATCCAGGACATCAATGAGATGTCCAACTCAGAGAATGGACAGAGCTCCAGAGAGAAGGGAGAGAGGCATAAAGAGGGAGGGAAATGCGTAAGTGTTGCACTGGTAAGTGTGGGTAGAAGAAGAGGGGGGAGCAAAAGAAAGAGGGGCAAGGGGAAGGGCACAGGGAGAAACCTAGAGTTGGACAAGGTTGATGCAGAAGAGAGGAAAGTGAGGGGAGGTAGGACACAGATGAGGGAGCACAACAAAGGAAGTGGGGAGGGAGAAAGGAGAGGGAGAGGTGGGTTAGGAAGAGGAGGAGGCAGTGAAGGGTTGGTATTCCAGAATACTTTCCACCTATTCAGAAGCGAGAGAGAGAGAGAGAGAGAGAGAGAGATGGGGAACAGAGAGAGATTTGGCAATTGACTTGTGGGTCCACCTTTTTCCCTGCCCCCTCTGCCCCCTCAGTCTCTCCAAACACTGTAAAACTAGCCTCACCTGACCGCCTGCAGCCCAGGACCTTCCAGATGAAAGGTTAGTAATGAGTAAAGTCCGGACTTTTCATTCAGAGAGTTTATAAGGACATTCCTGAGACAGGGAGCCTTTGAAGCCTCACATGGCTTCTTTGCCCCATGGAGCAAAGTTCTGCCCTGCACATGGGTATTCTCTGCACTCTGTGGAACCATGGTAGAGAATGACCTCAGTGCACACGACGGAAGTATCTAAAGATCCCTGAGCACAGGGGCATGTGAGAAAAGCAGCCTGGGGAAGAATGAAGGAGCTCGGCCCTTGGAGGATGGTGGGGAGCAGCTCCAAGGGTCTCGGTCTACAGCTCTGGTTCATGTATTTCAACCGGCTAAGTTGGGCCAAGGACTCCAAGCTCAGCTGCATCCAGATGCAGGGGTGGAGACAATCTACTCCCAAAGTGTTTAGTGGGGAGCGTGTTTATGGGAACTTGCCAAAAACATGTGTGAGCTATTTTTTTTTTTTTTAATATGAAGGACATGGAGGTTTTCTCTTCCATCAAAATTAGGCTGACCTATATTTATGAAGAAGGCACTTATTACTTAGGATGGAAAACTTTGACTTGGGAAAGAGTATTTAGTGGCAGAAATCTCCTCTCACAGACTCCATGGAGACTCCAGTGAGGGGATGGTCCCTGCTGTCCTTCCCTGCTGGCTAAGGACACCGAGGAGGGTGCTTGGTGTCACCGGGGATGATGGGGATGATGAGCCTCTCACTTTGTGTCCCTGTTCTGAAGTCTTAATAAAGGGTCTTCTGAAAAGAGATTATAGAAGAGAAGTGCAAAGAAACCAGGTGCAGGGCTTCTTGCATACAGCTGTGGTCTCCCTACCTCCCTAGCACACCCAGCTAGGAGGATAATAACTGAGAAATTAAACGGGAGAACGGGCACCTTGTAAGTTATCCAAGCTTAAAGATGTATAGCCCAATGTGTTGATCCAAATTAACCCTCTGTGCTACTGCAGGCTTTGCAGTGACAAAATTCCAGAGAATGTACTCGCTTTTACATGATGCACCCTTCCCTGTTGCAAAACATCTGTTTAAAATAATAGATGATGTTTAAGGCATCATCTATAATAATGGTTTTAATGTTCTGGCATTGTGTTTGAGCAGAAACACTGGTAGGGGTCTTAGTGCCGAAGGATGTTTTATCCTAGATACTGCGGCTTCCTAGATATTGCCTCTAGGATATGAGTGATTACATGGGTTAGCACAGTTGGATTAAAGCTGGGTCTGAGCCATTTCAGGATTTAAGATGTAAAACCACCATTGTGGACTTTTGCGCACAAACTGTAAAAATCAGCCTTTGATCTTTTATGTTTATCAAAAGCAGTAATGCCAGTTAATGCCAAAGCTAATTTATAATGGCCGATGATGAAAATAAAACAGCTACCCCACTGGCTTAATTTAGGCTTTGAAAAGTATTTTTTTAATGTTTATTTATTTATTTTGAGGGACAGAGAGAGAGAAAGAGAGAGACAGAGAGCATGACAGGGGAGGGAGAGAGAGAGAAGGAGAGGGAGAATCCCAACTGGGACTCCACACTCAGCCCTGGAGGCCGATGCAGAGCTCCATCTCATGACGGCCAGATCATGACCTGAGCCAAAATCCAGAGTCAGATGCTTAACCAACTGAGCCACCCAGGGCATGTAGGCTTTAAAAAGTATACGATGAATTATTTTCTAATAGCCTTACCTTGCTGATTCTTAACGTTCTTAAATTGATACTGAAGTCATGTTTACGTTTCAGCACACACAAACTGAAGGTGAGGAATCGGGCCAGAAAACTGGCAGAAGGAGCCCCTTCGGGGTTAGATGTCACCCACAAGACAGGGCTGCAGAGAAGCATTGTGAAGCTCAGCTTTTGTCTTCTTGTCATCCTTTTCGATGCCAGCCGTAAAAGGGTGTCTAAAAATTAGTTTCACCTCTCCCCTGGGTACTCTCCTAAGCGAAATCATTGCCAACTAGACTTAGCAAAGCAGGGCAATATGGCACCACAGTTAAGAGGGTTGAGTTAGAAATAGAACCCACTAGGTTGGTTCCCCAGTCTGCCTCTTTCCTAGAACCTCAACTTCCCTAAGCTTCAGTTTCCTGATCTGCAAAATCAAAACAATAAAAGCTCCTAGCCCTCAGGAATGTTATGACAATTAAGTAAGTTAATGTATGCAAAGCTCTTAGCACATTCAATCCGAGTTAACTATTATTATCTCAGGTAACCTGTGAATAACAGAAGTGAGCTGCCATCTTTCAGCCGATTGCCAGCCTGCCTCTTTTTTTTTCCCTCCTGTGAGTTTAGTTATAAAGCACAGCTCTGATGAAGTTACTCCCCTGCTCAAAACTGGGGGTGGGGGTGGGGGTGGGGGCTGGAATTAAGTCCAAACCCCTACAGCTGCCATGAGGGGCCCCTCCTGAAGGTGTTTCTCTCTTCCTTCCCACCAGCAACCCTCTCCAGCCCTGTGAGCCCTACATTCCAGCACCCCTAAAATCATAGCCCTTTCCTGCAAAAGCCCTATGCCCCAAGCCCTCTCTCGGTGAGTTAGCTCCCAATTCCCTCATTCTTGGTGCCCTTTCCTCCCCATCTCTGCCTGCTGGCTAGTCCCCATAAGAACCAGTCAAGCTGGAGTTAATTCCTTCTGGTGGGTTTCCATGATACTTTGTGCCTTTACCGTAGCACTAACCATGCTCACTTTGAATTATGCCTCCTGTTTTATACAGCAAGCTCCCTGAAACCTGGAACAAGATCTTCTTCAATTTTATGCCTCATATAGTACTTTGCATGCTACTTTGCCCATAACCAAAGAGCAGAAAAGGTTGATTGAATTGAACTGAGAAGTTGTAGGTCTCTAATTGTAGGTCATTCGAGTAACAATAGGGATAGAGGAAAGGTTTGTTTGGGATCAAAAGATCTGGATATTTAAGTGTGTATGTGTGTGTGTGTGTGTGTGTGTGTGACTTAAACACACACACACACACACACATATATATAATATATATAGATTTCCTCATCTGTGAAATACACATACAACATACAAAGTTCCTTTCAACTCTGAATCTCTATGTATCTGGGTTACTGGCCTTCCCCCATTTTTTTAAATGTTTGTTTATTAATTAATTAATATATTTATTTATTTATTTTGAGAGTTTGAGTGGAGGAGGGGCAGAGAGTGGGAGGGAGAGAATCTCAAGCAGGCTCCTTACTGCCAGCGCATAGCCCAACGTGGGGCTTGAACCCATGAAACTGGGATATCATGACCTGAGCTGAAATCAAGAGTCATATGCTTAACTGACTGATCCACTCAGGTGCCCCAAAATGTTTACTTATTTTTGAGACAAAGAGAGAGCATGAGCGGGGAAGGGGCAGAGAGAGGGAGACAGAGGATCTGAAGCAGGCTCTGCACGGACAGCAGAGAGCCCAACGAGGGGCTCGAACCCACAAATCACAAGATCATGACCTGAGCCAAAATCTGACGCTTACCCGACTGAGCCACCCAGGTGCCCCTGCCTCCCTATCCTTATACGACACCTGTAAATATTATGGCAAAAGTATAACCAGGGCTCTGCCCTCTAGAGCCATGTGAAGTTGACTAGGCAAGAGGTGAGTCACCAAGAGTGCTCTGAAAGGTAGTGGGCCACCTCATCCTCTGGCCCAGCTGGCCTTTCCCAGGCAGGGGCCACAGCGGAGTTGGCTCATTATTTCAGCCCTGCTTTTGAAGTCAGAATGTGGCAGGTTTTCTGTTCTTCATTGCACTACCTCACATGCATGTTAGTACCTTGCTCACAGGAGACACCCCATAAATATCTCTTGAATGAGTGGATAATCTTTCACCAAGTTAATAATAATAATAATAATTTTAAACACATCTATGACAGGAGTCTGTGCTTAAAAACAAACCCACAATTTTTACTGAGTAATGGATCCTCCTCTATACATTATGCATATACTAGCTCACTTAATTGTTACAACATTCTGTGGGTTAGGAGCTACAAATTCAGACTTTTTGTTGTTGTATCTAGCAGTGATCACATAACATTATTTGTTGAGCTTATCACTATCCAAAATTATTTTATATACGTTCATGTTTATTATACTTCTCCCTATAAATGGAGATAGGGATTCCCCCCCCTCCCCCGCCTCCGTCATCTTATGCATGGCTGTTTCCCTAGCATAGTGCCTGGCCCATAGAAGGTACTCAATAAATACTCGCTAAAGAGAATTGTGATTTATATCAAGACTTTGGTACTAAATAAGGTCTAGGAGAAAGAGATAATCATTTCACCAGTGAAGCAACCTCATTCTGAAAAAGAGAATGCGGCCTGAGGTATAAGTAGTTGGTTGTGGGGCGCCTGGGTGGCGCAGTCGGTTAAGCGTCCGACTTCAACCAGGTCACGATCTCGCGGTCCGTGAGTTCGAGCCCCGCGTCAGGCTCTGGGCTGATGCCTCAGAGCCTGGAGCCTGTTTCCGATTCTGTGTCTCCCTCTCTCTCTGCCCCTCCCCTGTTCATGCTCTGTCTCCCTCTGTCCCAAAAATAAATAAACGTTGAAAAAAAAAATTTTTTTAAGTAGTTGGTTGAGTTTAGGGAGGGGGGCGGTGTGTAGACTAATGAAAGTTTTTTTTTTAACCCTTGATTTGTTTAGATAAAACTGTAATGAGGCAGAAAATGGGAAGATGGGAATCCCCTGAAGGTTTTGGAAATGATTATCAGTATCAGAGACCTTTCTTTCCTAATGTTGTCTGTTTTGAAGGTAGGGAGTAAGATGAGTTGGGGATAATTGTAGGTTTCATTTTCCCCACTTTTTAATATTTTTAAGGGCAAGCATGAAAACTAAGCAGATCAGGATTCCTGGGTGGTTCAGTCTGTTAGGCCTCTGACTCTTGATTTCAGCTCAGGTCATGATTTCATAGTTTGTGGGATCAGGTCCTGTGTTAGGGTCCATGCCAACAGCACAGAGCCTGCTTGGGGTTCTCTCTCTTCCTCTGGTCCTCCCCCATGTAGTCATCTTCTCTCAATAAATAAATAAATAAATAAATAAATAAATAAATAAATAAAATAAGCAGATTGGAAATTTAGAGGAAGTCTACGGAAGAGATAACAGAAAAAGCCAGGTGGAGGATAAACTAAAAATCTCGAAAGCCAACACAGCTTTCCTGGCAGACAGATGGCAAACAAGAAGTTCAGAGGCTATCAGTGAAGTCAAGTGAAGGAAACAGTGGGGAAAAATAAAAAAAATGCACTGTTAAGAAAAGAAACACAGACGTAGTTCAGTTTGCCAGCATGAGAGCTGACTATTTTAAGGAAATGAGAAGTTTGGAGGGTGGGGCAAAGGTAGTAAGTGGAGCAAATAAGGGAGCAGTAGGGGGATTTTTAGGTTAGAGATTTCATGGCAAAAAGTTATGGGACAATAAGAACTTTGGCATGGTGGTTAAAGATATAAGTCATCCCAGAGACTGAAGAGACTTTACAAAAAGATGCGAATGTGTTAGGAATCAGAGGACACCTGTCATTCTGAAGATCTTACAAACAAACCAGAATTCATTCATTCTTTCATTTATTGAACATAAGCCAGCTACTGGGGCTACGAAGATGGATTAATTGGGCCAAACACAATCTCTCTCTTAGAGTATGCAAATCAATAAATTAGATGATCTCACTGGTGAATATGTATGTTCAAGTAGGTGTTCTGGGCAAAGGAGTTCACATGGAAGCATGAATAACAAAAGAGCCAGGTCTGCATTGGCTGAGGAGGGTTGGAGGTATAAGCAGGCTTTCCAAGGAGTGGCATTAGAACTGGGATCTTGAAAGGGAGAGGAAGGAAGTTGGGTGGAAGAATCCTTCTAGATAGAGGGAACAGCATATGCAAAGCCCTATGGAGGAAGGTTCATGGCACCTTCAGGAAATAGAAGGAAAACCTGCGTAGCTAGAAAACAAAGAGTCAGGAAGTTGGGATGAAGTAAGGCAGGAGAAGTAGACAAAGCCACATAAGGCAGCCCAGGAAGTCATGGTCATCGTCTAGGGGTTTACCTCAAGAGCAGTAGGACATCATATGGAACTACAATTTCTTCCTTGTGGGAAGGATGAGATGCACGGAGTGGCTGGGCTTTTCAGGTAACCAAAATTCACTGATTTGTGTGCGAAAAATGCCTATATTTTTACCACCTTCTATGGACAAAGGTCTGGATGAAGTTTGCTCATTTTCTATCCTTCCTGAGGCTTACATCCCTGAATTCTTAACATTTTTCTCAATGGAGCAATGCATCAAATATTGTACTTCTGAGGTATAAAGGCTGCTTGTCCTATGCTCAGTAATCCTAGACTATTTGTCTCTTTGAGTCCTGGTCTGTTTTCAACCTTTTTCATTTACAGTTGCTGCCATTGTGTCTGCCTCTCTACATAACTGAACACTCCAGTCTGTTGTGGAATGAAAAATCAGAGAACCAAATCAAGAGGCTTCAGATGAGCTTGAGTACATGGGCTTTGTGGCTCCCTTGGTACCTTTTAGGTTTCCTCCTATGCGCTTTGATGCTCTAAGTGGCAAGGTGACTGGAGTGGGTTTCAGCTGGTACCTTAGAGCTGTGTTGTACAATACAGTAGCCTCTAGCCACATGCGGCTGTTTCAACTTCATCAGTTAACATTGAGTAAAGTTAAAAATTCAGTCCTTAGTCTCATTAACCACATTTCAAGTGCTCAATGACCACATGTGGCCAGTGGCCACCCTAAGAGACAGCACAAATCTGAACACTTCTATTATCACAGGAAGTTGAATTGGACAGTACTGTCTTAAGATGTTGGTGGAGACCATGAACTGAATAATCTATAGTCTTGTCATTCATATTTTTAAACATCTATCTGACAGTGACTCTAGGCATGTACCAAATGTAGAACCGGATGTGGCCTTTCTTGTTCCTCCAAGCTTACAAAAATACATCCCGTAAATTGTTCCTTTCAGAATTGTCATAATTACTGTAATGCTATTGAAGAAATGCTTAAAGATCTGCTATTTCCAGCAGAGAAATGGACTCCAAGCTCATTAAAATTCTACAGTTTCTCCCTGGAAAATCTGAGCTCTTCCTTGATTCACCTTCCCACAGTGTCTCCAAATAGATACACGTTACATATATGCCATGCAGCCTTAATTATCTGTTGGAGAAATTCGATGGCACCGCCCGAGCCTCCATCAGTTACACCTCAACTTCAGGAAACCAGGTATGTTCAGGAACCTGAGACCTTGGCACAAGCAGATGCTCATTAAAAAAAAAAAAAATCAGCTTGTTGAACTGATGAGCTAGTTATCCTATGTTCTGAGCTCAGAATAGCAAATGAAGAAGAAATAGATTGAAGATAGTCTGGCTGAATGTTATATAAAAGTCATGTCAAGGTGTGATGAATAATGCATTAGAGATGCCTTGATTTTCATTATGTGCTAGCTTGAGAATGTGGTCTGTGTCTAGATGCACAGATCATAACGCAGTCAAAATGGCATGGATACAGGATCACTAATCCCTGGGATGATGCTGTAAGACAGGTAACTTTCTCATTTTATAGATGAGGAAATTGAGGCTCAGGGAGATGAGGTTAGGGGCACAGCGGGAGTCCAGCTCAAAGCTGTGGTGACTGTAGGCCCCCAGGGCTAGCTCTCAGATGCTTGTTTCTCTGTCTCCTGGGACAGGACAAGGCAGGCAGGCAGCAAGGCAGAGTGACTGGGAGAGCAGGACTTTATGGTCCAGGCTGCTCAAATTTTTCCGGAATCTTGTCCTCATTGTAGCTCCTCAGGTGACGGATGGTATGACTTGTGTGCACTGAACCTTGACTCTTACTGACGGTGAAAAAAAAAGTGAAACACGGCATGTTTTTTTGTTGTTGTTGTCAGCTGACTCAACATGGCATGACTTTCAGAGAGAAGTTCCGCTTTATTTAAAAGCGACAAATAAGCAAACAGAAACAAACAAACCTGCAAAAAAAAATTCTCCAGGATGAATGGAAACAGCCTACCTCCTGCTAATTTGGTCATTTGTTATTACTGCTGCTTCTGAGAGAAAGTACTGTCCATGGCAAGGCTAGGGTTTTTGGATTCTGCAGGGCCTCTTCCCTAGAGAAACTTAACAGCTAACCTGAGTGACTCATACATGTTTTTTCTCAGCACCTGTCTTGTGTTCGGCACTCATGATCCAAGGGTCAGCGAGATGCAGTCCTTACCCGAGAGGAGTCCGTGGTCTGGCCTGGGAGAACCACACATCGGCAAATAATTAAAACACAGCAGGATAAATGTTATGATACCAGGACATAGGAAGCGTGAATGACTTGAGTACTAAATGCATACGTTCAACCCCAAATCTCAAGTTAGGTCAGGGTAAATGAGGATGCCAGCTTAGAAAGGGGACAGCTAGGAGCAGGCTGTGGTTAGCACTGAGGGAATACAGGCACGATGTCTGGGACATAGGCACCCATTGCTGAGGTCACAGGGCCACTGGGAAAGCTGGCCCAGGACTTAATTTAGAATAATAGTTTTATAAACCACTGTTCACTCAGAGAGAGAATCAGTTTTAATAATTGGCTGGTAAATGTCAGCAATACTGAACTAGAAGTGAAGAAATGGGCCTGGTGACAAAAATAACTTCAAGAGATGAGAGTCATGGACTCATCCATCGGGGCAAAATTGGGAACTGCAAGTTCACTGGGGGCACGGACCATGGAAGGACCTAGAATCCCAGGGCACAAAGAGCGGACATACAGTTTGTCCCAAGGCCACAGGGAATACTAGGGAGAAGGATGAAATGATCAGAGGGACTCAGAATCACACCATAGTTTACAATGCACCAGCCTGAACCCATCCTGGACTGAAGTCTAAATCACTGGGTCCAACATCCTACTCAGACAATTTGAATGGAACTTATCTCTGGTGAGAGCTAGATGTTCTCCTTGGCACTTCCGAATGGGGGACTTTGTAGGCTCGTTTTAGAGAGAGTGTGGGAGGAGGAAAAGATGGGAAACTACCCCACACCTCAGTGAGTTCAGGGACAGAGAAATTCGGGCAGAAGATTGGATAATGAAAATGACGGAGACGGGCAGGCTAAATCTGTGAGATGTGTGGGCAAGAAGAAAATAAGGTAGGAGTGGGTGGCTGGCCTTTACAAAGGCAAGAATGGAGCTTTAGTTTAGAGCAGTGAGAAAACCAGTTTCTTTCCATAAGACCACCACCTGTCTCCCCCAAGACTGTGTGGGGCGGAGTGCAGGAGGCAGTAGAACTCCTTTGCTTTCAACAAGAAGGCAGGCGTTCTGTACAGCCCCCTGAGCAGCTACAGCAACTCCATAGCACCTGGTGGTCTGACTCACTCCTTTCTTTGCGCCTCCCATCATTCACAGCCCTCCCATCCTGCACCAGTGCACATGTCATGAATGTTCACCTGGGCTTCAATACCAGTGATGACAAAGCAGGAAGGCAAGTTCCTGCTGACTTCCTAGAGTGACCCTAAAGGAAGCATCACTTACCTTTCTTCTATATGGCAGTGCCTTCTTATGCTCACTGAGTCCCTGGGGGCCTACCAAGGTTCTAGGAGAGATCAGACTGAGTCCTAGGAAGTCCCCTCTAAAACAAGATGCCCAAGCTCTCACATGAAGCCTAATTATTGCAAACAATAGCCAATAACCCAATAGTCTTTAAACAAATTTTTAATGTTTATTTATTTTTGAGAGAGAGAGACAGAGCGCAAGCAGGGGAGGGGCAGAGAGGGGGGAGACAGGGAATCTGAAGCAGACTCCAGGCTCTGAGCTGTCAGCACAGAGCCCAATGTGGGGCTCGAACTCACAAACTGGGAGATCATAACCTGACCCAAAGTCGGATGCTCAACTGACTAAGCCACCTAGGGGCCCTGCCGATAACCCAATATTCTACACAACCAACCAGTTTAGAATTTACTTTGGAGATGCTTATTAAGGAAACTTGACCTCCCCGGACGTCTGGGTGGCTCAGTCGCTTCAGTGTACGACTCAATTTTGACTCAGGTCGTGATCTCACAGTTCGTGAGATCAAGCTCCACATAGGGCTCTGCACTGACAGCATGAGACTGCTTGGGATTCTCTCTCTCTCCCTCTCTCTCTGCCCCGCCCCCACTCATGCACACATATTCTTTCTCAAAAATAAATGAATAAACATTGAAAACAAAAAGAAACTTGACCTCCAAGTAGTTGCAGGTATTTGCAGGAACTCAAGGATGCAAGGCATTCAGCCATCCCACATGCAGACGCTCAGCACCCCACCCACCCTCTTTCTCCGTTTGTCCCACAGTCCTGAGGGGGCCAGCTGCAGGCCTTCCGTTGGTCTCACACCTGTCCACAGGCAGCTTATATGCACCAACGATTTTACTGAGTTGCCAATTCTAAATAATCCAAACTGACACGGGTGCCCAGATGTGAAAAACAATGGGCTTGTAAGCAGCCCTAATATACGGACACCAAAAAGTCATTCTAGAGTAAGCATGCCGTTGGGACCCACATGGGCAGAGTAGGAGACCATCTGTGGATTTGGGTAACATTTAAACCACGGCCAGCGAGCGTGACACCTTAGTTGTGGCTGAAGGCAGATTCCTTTTATTATTTGGTCTCAGGATGTAGATCAGAGCACGGGCCTTTCACATCTCAAAATCGGAAAGTACAGTAGACTTAACATCCGGGACCTTGGCATATGTGCACATACGAATTTGAATTCCTTCCGTAGTATATCCTTTCCATTATTTTCTAATGTATCAATGCCATCTATTTTCTGGCAAAAACCCAGGCTCACTTGGAGCTTTTTGCACTTTTCACTTTCAAAATCAGCATACTTCGTTGGCTTTCTTTACAGAACTTTTCCTCAGCAGAACACTTTCAATGGCGGCTCACGAGAGTTACTGAGCAGAAAAATGGCGAAACCTGAGTTGAAATGCAGATGCCAAGCAGTGAGCCAAGCTGGTCGCCAGCTAAGCGGCTGGCCCTCACCCCAGACAACTGCTCTTGGGCCATTCTAGTCCATGCCTCAGCAGAAGAACAAATTATTACATGTCACAGGCTTTTGGGGTTGTTCACAGAGAGTCCAGACCAGGAACAGTTGACCTGCAAATGTCCATCATCCAACGTGCTGGCGCTGGCACTATTATTGATCCTGCCTTCAGGAAGGAAAAGGCTTATTTTTGAAGCCTCAGGAGCCACTCACTATGGGGGCTGTGTGACCTACGGCACTGGGCTTTGTGCTCAGAGGGGAGACTTTTGCTCAGGATGTTGGCCATGGGTTCAGGTGTCCATGAGGAGAGCCCTCGGGTGTTTCTTCCCTCCAGTGGGGCTGCTGGCTCCTGTTTGCAGGGCCTGGGGGTTGAGTGGGGGAGGGAAGGGTGGTTGTGATGGTTTTGATGACTATGGAGGCTCCCAGCTGCTCTGTTCTGCCTGCCACCATAAGCCAGGAGCTGTGGTTAGGCGCTGCTGTGCAAATATGTGTCTTTGGCCCTTCCTGCCGCCATGGCCCAACTTGGATCTCCACGTACAACCGCCCATTCTCCGACCCCCTGCCCGGCCCCTGTCTCCATGCTCCACTCTTCTTTCTCCTTCCAGAGGATCCCTCTGTGTTGTAGAAAACGTACTCTGTGATTTTAGACCTAAAGTAGGTTGAGAAGAACTTACTAGAGTTTCGAATATGGTTATTGCCATCATGAGGACATTCAAATAGCTTTACATGCATTTCCACCTTCTTAACTCCTACACTCATCTGAGAAAATTTGACGTCAGTTCCCATGTGTCAGCCCCCCCCCCCCCCTTTTGACAGGAACTTCCTTTAAAGATAAATTTAAACAGAAATTCCATTATGCCATTAGAATCTCATCCAGAATCGCATCTATTTTTGAACCGGTTTTTCTTAGCGCTGTTTAGTGATCTTTTAATTATGCCAAACAACTGTCAGAACTCAGATTGCAGAGCTGCTCTCAAATGTACCAGTCATCTTTAAGTCACCATATTGTTACTCCTCCAGAGCTTGAATGCTTTTGTTTAGCCATGAAAACGAAGACAAGCCTCTGCACCTGTGGTCCCAAAAGAAGATTCAGGAGTGTGGCCCCGCCCAGCTGGGAGGGCCCAGGCCAGTGCTCCATGTTCTCTAGGGGCTGGGTCTGCGCCAGGCTGCCATTTCTAATCTTGCCTGGGGCCTGGCTCTAATTCCCTCTCGCGCCCCCTATCTTATTTATCAATAGCATGTGAATTAGAGCAGAAGCTAACAGACAATGAGCTAATCATGGCCCACCCTTCTGCCTAGTGAGGACAGCTGTGTCCCAGAGGCCCGGATGAGCCACATTCCCTACAGTGACTTGATTTTCAGTTTCTGGAGTCCTGCTTCTCATGATCTGGTAGGACCTTTGGTCGAATATGGAAAGGGATTTAGGAGTTGACAAACATAAGATCTCGAATGTTCACATTTTTCTTCTTTTAACTCCCTCTTCTATCCACATCCCTCTGTGATTTCCTTTCACTTGTGCAAAGATTTCTTCTAAAACATTCCTCAAGCAATCAGCAAGTAAGCAGGTGGTGTCCCGGATGAGTTTTGCACTTTGATTTATTCTTGGGGTATTTTTAGTGTCATTGGCTTTGGAATCCAGGGAATATACAGAACACCATTCATCACGCTCCTGGACCAGCAGCTTTTTGGCTGATAACCCCTAAATTAAAGATGATAATACTTAATTAAATAAGTACCCATTAGGTTGAGAAGGAAAACGTCAGCATATTCTCTAGTCATTAGTAAAAGTTAACCACGTTACAAATCACCGATGTTGACTACTGGGACCCAGACATTCTTTTATCAATTTTCATAAATATAATTGGGAACAAAACAAGCCAGTCATTTTGAATTTATATTGAAACAATCGTGTTTCCATACATCATGAATAACTTTTACAGAGCAGAGTTGATATGTGTGTGTGTGTGTGTGTGTGTGTGTGTACTTTAAAAGCCCCCAAATACAGAAAAGTCTTTCTATTTGCTAAGCAGCCGGCATCTGCTGTTCTAGTCCCACAGATTAACTCATCCACAGTGACTTTTCACTCTTTCGGATAAATCAGACAGCGTCACCGGCTACAAAAATGGTGGTGGCCAGCCTGTGTGCTACGAAACAATTATCCAGCAAACTCTAGATATTTTTAGGTGTTTCAGAAGGGACTTCCAAAAAGGTCTTCCAACATTTTGTCCCTAGACAGCCATTAGCAGCAGCTAAGAAAATATGGAAGGAGCATCCACATTTCACACCCCTCATCCCTGATGTTCCGCTGAGATTCGACAGATGGAAGCACAGCGGTAGCTTTGCGAGTAGCTGCCAAATAGGGCAGCCAGACGAAGCCGGGCGAGAAGAGGTGCTGTTCAAGGTGCTGAGAGACGGATGCTCCTCCTGCCTCCTCTCAGGTAGCCGTCCACGGACACCGTGGCAGCTCCTTCCGCTCACCAGTTAGAGGCCGCCGGAGGCAGAGGCCCAGCCTCACCACCAATGGAAGGAAGCCGCCTAGCCCTTCATTTCACAGATGGGGAAACCATGATGCAGAGAACGGAAAGCAACTTATCAAGGACACGGGATGTTTTAGGAGAGCCCCAGCCTCTTGACTCTCATCCCAGTGGTCAGTCTACCACATGCCAGGGTGCTGTTTCCATCACAGAAGTTAAAAAAAGGGTTTAAGAACCAGATCCCTTTTGTCATCAGTGGTTTCTAAAATTTGCCCTGAAGACGGGGAAAGACCCTTCTTGATTTGGGTTAATGAGTGTTATTTTTTAAACATCACCTCCCTCCGTGGGATAGAGATCAAGGCCTGGGAACCAAATGAACTTCATCTAATTCCTGCTTTTGAATCACTGTGTTTTTGAACTTTATTTTATTTATTTATTTTTTTTAAAAAGAAAGAAAACTGAAATTGAATCAGGGCCTTTATCTTGCTATCTTCCAAACTATTTTTTTAATATGAAATTTATTGTCAAATTGGTTTCCATACAACACCCAGTGCTCATCGCAACAGGTGCCCTCCTCAAAGCCCACCACCCACTTTCCCCTCTCTCCCACCCCCCATCAACCCTCAGTTTATTCTCAGTTTTTAAGAGTCTCTTATGGTTTGCCATAAGTGTTTTCTCCCTTCCCCTCCAAACTATTTGATTTAAAACCCGAACACTGAGCTGGCAGATCTCTCCATTTGCTCTAAGTAAACAAACGAACCATGAGGCCTGCAGTGAGGATCCCTCCAGCTTTGGCTGAGACCAACAGACTGAGAACAGCGTTGTGTTCTGGCACTCCTAAGGGTGACGATTTTATCCTGAACTTCCCGTGGGGAGAAATACTGGCATTTTCTATTTTAATACTAATGATCTCTCTTTGGCTATTTGAAGCTGTTTCACACTGCCTGTTTATAATGTTCACACTCAGACGCCTTTGCTTTTTTCACCAGATCCACTCTCTATCTTCATTAGTTTTAAGCAAAACTTTACTAATGGTCAGTGAGGTGCCAGGTACCACGAAAGAAGAAAAAACTCCCCTGACTATTCCTCTACCACATTCAGAAACAGTTGAATCAGGCAGTTTTGTTACAGATCAAATGATGTTGGAGAATGTGGTTTCAGTCTACTAGCCAAGTGGGTTTAATACCGTGCCCCTAAATTAGACCTGCTTTCAACTTCGGACAGTGTTGCTGCTGAACAACCACGGCCCCCGCCTTGAGGACTGACTGTGTGTATGATGACTGGGAGGTTTGGGAGAGGAAGAAAGAAGGTGCTGAGTGTGTTCAGTTCCTCCCAGACTTGACAGTGAGATGCCACCTTGCCTCGTGCCTGGGGTATGGTGTGTGCGGGAGTGGAGAGCCTGGAGTATGACTCTGTGTCACCAGTGGGGAATATGGCTTCCTCCCTCCAACAGGTGACCCTAAATCAGAAGGGCTAGGCTTCCTGCCCAAGTCTCCAGACCCCAAGTCTGAGATTGGGTCCTCTATACCTACCTTCTCTTCTGACAGATAACAGCAAGAGTTCTTTAGCAAGACATAAAAATCTACCAAAACCAAGAAGTTTGCTCTGTTTTTTTAAAAAGGAGAGAAATATAGCAATATACCTTTTAGAAAGTTATTTCTGACTTCTTGGGTCGATTGAATTGCTTTTTTGTTAAGAAGTATATGAACATTTCTATTTATTTTTTATTTTACTTTTTAAAAAAATGTTTTGCTTATTTTTGAGAGAGTACAAGTGGGGGAGGGGCAGAGAAAGAGCAGGATCTGAAGCAGGCTCTGGGCTCTGAGCCATCAGCACAGAGCCCGACATGGGGCTTGAACTCGTGAACGGCGAGATCATGACCTGAGCTGAAGTCAGACATTTAACCAACTTTAAATGTCTTTTAGCCACCCAGGCGCCCTGAACGTTTTTACTTCTTTAATGTTTATTTATTTTTGAGAGAGATGGTGGGGGTGCTAGGGACAGAGAGAGGGGGTGACAGTGAATCCCAAGCAGGCTCCACACTTCAGCACAGAGCCCGATGTGGGACTCAATCTCACAAACTGTAAGATCATGACCTGAGCTGAAACCAAGAATCAGATGCTTAACTGGCTGAGCCACCCAGGTGCCCTTATATGAACCTTTTTTAGATCATATGCCTCAAATTGGAAACAATTCAGGTCTACTGAATTCCCCCATCTCTTCCTCCAACATATGAGCTATGGGAAGGATCATAGTTAAAAAAGCAAGGATGTCTTTTGTCAACTGGAAAACAAAAATGAAAACGAAACACTGAACAGCTTTTTCAATAGTGGGACTGGGTTTACACCCAAGCTAGACAGTAATTGAGGACCCTAATTTGTGATGTGACTCTCAGATGACAAAAGTCACTGTTGAAAATCCAAAGCTAAGATAACTAAACTTCCCAACTTGGGCTACTGATGTCATCCGGCAGGCAAACCAAGAGAAGAGACCTCTTGATTGACTTGTCTATCGCAGCTCATTTTGAACTCAGTAGTAGACTCTATTTTCTGCCCTGTCAGTAAAACACACCCTTTGGGTTAATGCTCTGCACAGCTGACACATAATTTGTACTGATTTGTCTGCCAAAGGACAACTCAGTCCTTTGTGGAGGGGACAAGTTCAATGTCCAAAAAGCGGCAGACAATAAGTAGACGTTTCTCATTGTTTTTCTGGGCAGCTCATCTTTTGTGCACTTTATACGTGTTCATTCTTCCTTGAGGAAAAATCCTTTAAAAAAATTTAAATGTACTGGCTTATTTTTCTGGTGGCAGTTTGATGCTAAAAAAATTCTGAATTTTACATTTTCCAAAAGGGTTGGTAGAGATACAGAGTTTTATATATTTTGTCCATAAAATCCCATCACATGCTCCATATCGTTTCAATTTTTAACCTTTCAAAGGAGTTCATCTAAAGAAATAAGCTGTATAGAGGGAGAGCTAGATTGGTGATAGAATTTGAGTAAACAAAGCTCTCTCCACTGCTATAGATTTCTACTGCACAGGTGAGCAGGGGAGGCAGTTAGGAGCCCACAGATCAGGCAACATCACCCTAACTCCATGGACACTCTTAGATACAATAGGTTAACTGAGTTATCAGTGATGCTAGAGATTAGGGCTCTTGGCCTAGTTACAGTGATTGGAGGGCATCTTCGAGGTCAACCCATCATTTCCCACTCACACACACAGTTTTCAACATCCGCCCTTGGTTCTCATCTCTTTGGCTCATAATGTGTATTATCCCTCACTTGGAAGCCCTTTCTTCTTCCCATCAGGTGAGGGCATTTCATTCCCTTCAAGTAGCCTTTTGTGATTACAAGGCTGTCACTGACCTCCATCTTTGCAGGGTTTCTGCAAAACCTGTGTCCTATATGTCTTCTCTCTAACTTGATGGTAAATTTGTTGAAATCAAAGACTTTTATTCCTTACAGAATTTTTTAACTAGAAGGAATCTCTTATGGTAAAGAAAAATGGGCCTATGTAGTAATATGACTACACTTCACTGAAGTGTAAAGACCCATACGAAGTCACTTGAAAATAGTGGCAGATCGGGCAGATGGTCCACCCGGAACTGGGCCACAATGTGCTCATTTTATAGTGGATCATTTTATTTAAGCCTTGCCTGACTTCACAGTTTGAAGGACTGACTTTAACACCAAGTGTCTAGGTCATACCAAAAGACACCTCTTGAAATAGTGAAAATGTAAAAGCTGAACTTGAGTTCATAAACAAACTAGAAGATTAATGAACAAAAAAAGTTTCTATAACTGGAAGAAAAGTCACCAGTGAGCATCAGAGTACTTATTTCTGTATTTCTAATACTGTATTCGTACCTAATACTGTGTTTCCAGTATCAGGATTGGAATGTACTGCTAGGTCAAGTATGAGGACTTTTACTTTGTTTTTGTGGGGGAAGATACAAGGGCAAATCAATCTGAAGACCATGTGAGGGCAGAAAGCACAATGAATGGTTTCCAGATTGTAAATAATTTTATGTGAAGCTAATTGGATTTACTCTCTTACCTCATGAATAATAAACATTTTCAGACTCTTTACAAGTGTTTTGGCCAATTGCATGCTTCCCTTCTCATGGTCTACGTGCCTGATTTCTGTTCTGATTCAGTACTGACTTATGTTCAGGCTGAAAGACAGAAGTTTCATTTGGTTCCCATGTAAAATTATGGATTGAGTCCTTTAAACACAGATTGGATGGCTTGGAAAATAGACATTTGAGCTTTAGTTATTAAATTAAAAAAATTTTAATGTTTATTTTTGAGAGAGAGAGAGAGAGAGAGAGAGATTGCGAGTGGGGGAGGGGCAGAGAAAGAGGGAGACACAGAATCTGAAACAGGCTCCAGGCTCTGAGCTGTCAGCACAGAGCATGACAGGGGCTCAAACTCATGAACTGAGATCATGACCTGAGCGGAAGTCGGATGCTTATCCAACTGAGCCACCCAGGGACCCCTAGATTTAACTATTAAATTAAAGCTCTCTTGGCTGTCTGTAGCCCTGTATTTTGTTTCTGTTGAGTAGAGCGAGATGCCCATAAATAAATATATTTGAAATCTTGACAGCTGTTTGTGGTCATGTAAAATGTTGTCTGAGAATCTTTTATCAAATCATTCAGTAGATCCACATACACAGACATCTGCAGAAAATCTAATATGAGGGACTATTTATAGAAATGATCCTTTCGAAAATGCTTGCTCAGCATTGGGTGGAGGTGGTGGGAAGGCAACAGAGAGAATGCTTGGTTTCCAGCTGGTCTACCTCTAAACCATTATCGGACCCTAGACAAGTAATTTGCTTCATCTGTAATCACTTCTGAAGGTTTCACCAATTTTAGAAAAGTCTACTTTTGTAAAATAGGAGATTATTTTTTCCCCTCCTTCTTATGCTTACTATAAGAGAGAAAACATTTCTACAAATGGGGACAGGAAAACTATGCATTTCTGGAGACCCCTGGAAATGTGCACCTGGAATTGGGCTGGAATCACCTGCATCATCTTTTAAAACACATATTGAATTAATTTTCAGACCATTTGATCAAAAGCCTTTTTTTTTTTTGCATTTTGTGACATTCCTTAAGAGCAAATTGTCATAGTCGTCCCATAGCAAAATTTTTACAAAAGAATCCGTATCCTAAGGGATTAGAGTAAGTGAGAGCTTTTCTTAGCAGTACCTGAGAACTGACTCTATTTTTCATCCTTCAGGAAGCTGCATTTGACAGCTAATGGATCTGTTTTGTTCTAAAACTACCATCTGCTCATGGAACTTTTAAAGGTTTCTATCATCACCATTATGTGTGAGATGTATAAATATATATATTCAGAATTATTCGTTTCTAAGAAAAAGGCAAAAACACGATTACACTTTGACTTCAAAGGTGTAACATTTAAAACAAATGTGGCCACGTGGAAATTGTAGCAAATAAATTTGATACATCCGCCAAATCCTCGCCATGCACACATATGATATCCCTGAAAACTAAAAGAACATTTTGTTGCAACAGAATTGCAGGCAACGCTTGAGGTGATATTACTAGATAGAGCTTGCGAACAAGGGTCTGCTGATTCCAGGAGCTGCTACACAGCGGCCGTGTGCCATCTTTTCAGGGATGTGCTTCTGTGATACTGGTCTCTTTTCTAGTTAGAGGAACACTGGTACTACCATGGTACCTGCTGGCATTTGAATCCCAGGGTCTGGTTCAACTCCATGCCTTAACCTACCCAACTTGTTTGTCTACCTTTTCTTCAACCCCATGATCCAACTACATCCCTGATAATGGCAATGCTAGTTCAAACTGGGTTTTTGTCATCTTAAGCCAAAAAAAGATGCCTGACTGATGTATAAAATGTCAAAATAAGGGTGTCTGGTTCAGTCGGTTGAGCATCCGACTTTGGCTCGGGTCATGATCTCGCTGTTCGTGAGTTCGATCCCTGCCTTCACCTGGGGAACTATGGGTGGTCGGCAGTAAGAAGGTTTGGGCCGCAGCGAGGATACATTCTATTGTTCTTCAGGGAAGTTGGATTACGAACAATGCGTGATACAACTTTAAAGCAGGACTGCACTTGTGAAAAGAGAATTTGTTTTCCTCTTTCCGTAAGCCTACAGAGTCCTGTCTCGTGGGAGAGGAGCTTAGGGAAACAGCTGGGCAACAGACGCCACAGACAAGAAGATATGGGCTGAGCCAGAGGAGAGAGTTAAAGGAAAGCCTCAGTGTGTGCAGACCTGGGCATTGCTGCTGGAATTGTAATCGAAGGGGGCCCACAGGGCGATGATGATGGGGAGCATTCCAGAAGAAGCCTTGGCCTGTAGAAAGGCAGAGAGGAGAGTGGGCCTAGCACAGTGGACTGAGGGTGGTCAGAGGTGGGGCCGTCCTACCCAGGAGAGAGGGTTGATAAACCAGGAAGCATTGGATTAGGAATTTAATATAGGAAGCGGGTGATGTAGGATTTGAATTCGACAGAGGCTTTACCACAGGTTCACAAACGGGAGTAGGGTGATGATCGGCATTCGATTTATGTCAGATTGTTCTCCAAGCTTTATGTGGGAAATCCGAGGGAGTAGAAGAAGGTCAATGGCAAAGCCCCAGACAGCACATTGTTGACGAAAGGGACAGGTCCAAAGGACACAAAGTGGTGACTGTCTGTTAGGGAAGAAGAGGTGAGGAGGGAGGGGCTGAAGAGGATTCCAAGCTTCCAGCCCCAGGAACTGACTGGAGGGCACCATTTGAAGTGGAAGGAGAAGGAGAAACAACACTGGATCTTCAAGAAGACAGAAGTGATGCTTAGAAACTTGGTGGTTCTTCCAAGATGAGAATTCCAAAAAGAAAACAAGATTTTTTTTTTTTCACTCAGTGACAATTAGATGGAACCACTGGACAGTAAGAGGATCAGTTTGATCTGGACTCATTCCAAAGACATCTCAACTCCTCAACACAGGTAACTCATTAAGGGAACCCTCCTATAGATTTTATTTACTTTCAAGAGATTTGTATGGATATTATTTTTACTCTTGTTCATTCTTCAGGACAGGGATGTTTGAAAAATTAAACAAATGATGAATAATAATTGGGAATAATTGTGCAAGTAAGACCTGAGCTAAATTCTTTCTATAACATATTCTCATAATCTCAAGAAACCGTTCCAAGTTTTAGGCAGGGGAGACAAATGTGAAGTCCTAGTGTTTGGTTTTCATAAGTGCAGAGTTAATTATGAGCATAGGTGTGATACTCCAGAAACCCTCCTGCCCACTGCCCTCAAGTGTTTGAATGGGAGCAGCCATGTTGTGTATCATTTGACCTAGCCCTCCAGCGCCCAAACCCCTATCCCCATCACAGCCAATGGGAACCAGGTCAATGAGCCGACACAAGGTCAGCCAAATCCATGGCCAGAAATCCAGAAGGTTTGGAAAAACAAAACAAAACAAAACAAAACAAAACAAAACAAAACAAACACTCCACCCAGAGATGATGGTGATTAAGTAAATCAATCAGATTGTTTCTCTTGGTAATTTCCCTCTTTAGAAACTCAAAGAGCCCCACCTAGAACAGTAATATCTCCCTCACTCTAAAGTTCACGTGTACCTTTCTGTTTGCTGCCGGTGAGCCAGAAGCTCCTATACTTACTTGACCTAGTAAAGAAGTCAGATCCCTAGACCAGCATCACCAGCACTTTCACTGGTGTTGAATGGAGGAGCCTCACCAGAGCCTGACAACTAGAGCCCGGAGCCAGATTTGAGGAGCTCTTACCACCCTCTCCACCACACCCAATACAGTTGCCAGCTTCAGGGGCATGTCAAAGAGATGACCAGGACATCTCACCACCCATTACCAAGGTGTATTTAAGAGCACTGGCCACACCCTTTCTCTCCTGGGTGTTCTCCCATCGGTCCCCCATCAGGGGTGTGCCGTCGTCCTGAGGGTCACCAAGGAGAAAGGCTCTGATATATCTAGTTCAAAAGAGGAATGCACGATTGTCCTGTGGCCTTTTTATGTAGGAGTATAAAGGGGCCTGCTGCCATCGGCCAATCACCTGAGAAGCAACTTCTCTGACTGATCGGTCCACATACAGCTCTTTCCAATTATCACAGGTATAATTTATGGGTCTTGCTGTCGGGTCAGAGCAATCAGCTTTTCCCTCAAAAAGCAGAAAACCCTGAATGGTCACCATTTGTCTAGCTTTTCAGCCATTAGAGAATCTATTTCAACTATCTTCACAGGCTTGATGGGTGATTTGCCTGGTTTGCACTAAATGGCAGGTCTCTGAAGCCGTGGTATTAAAAAAAGAAACCCTTCATCCAGCCCACTGGGATTGCAAAGTGTCTTTCCTGATTCAGATGTTTGCCTTTCTACAATTGCAATCAGTCTCTGTGTGCTATGTGGTTGTGACAGTTACACGATGGAATCCCTGCCGAGCTGCTCTGAGATTTGTCAGGAAACAGGCTGCACACAGACACTATTTCGTTGACCAGGGCGAGCTTCTGAAATTTCAAAGGACAAGCCATACCTGTCTCAGTGACCAAATTATTAAGAGTATGGAATGCAAATGAAAACCCCAATGAGATACTGCTCTGCACCCATTACGGTGGCTATTTTAAAAAAAGAAAATAAAAAATAACAAGTGTTGGCAATGGTAGCGGGAAATTGGAACCCCCGCTTATTGCCGGTGGGGTTGTGAAATGGTTCAGCCAATGTGGAAAATAGTTTGGGAGTTCCTCAGAAAGTTAAACATAGAGTTACCGTGCAATCTGTAGCTCCGCCCATAGGTACATACTGAAAAAAAAAATTGAAAGCAGGGACTCAGACAGCTATTTCTATTTTTTTTTAATGTTTACTTATTTTTGAGAGAGAGACAGATCATGAGTGGGGGAGGGGCAGAGAGAGGCAGAAACACAGAATCCAAAGCAGGCTCTAGGCTCCAAGCTGTCAGCACAGAGCGAGACATGGGGCTCGAACCCACGAGCTGTAAGATCATGACCGGAGCCGAAGTCCACCGCTCGACCAACTGAGCCACCCAGACAGCTATTTCTGCACCAGTGTTCCCAGCAGCCTTATTCACAACCGTTAAAAGGTGGGACAACCCACGTCCACTGAGAGATGAGTGGTAGTCTCAACACCCAGTGGACTATTGTTCAGCCTTAAAAAGGAATGAAATTCTGGCACATGCTCCAACGTGGAATCTTGAAAACTTTATGGGAAGTGACGTGAGCCAGTCACAGAATGGGGAGTGTTAATAGGAGTCCACTTCTGTGAAGCACCTAGAATAGGTACATTTAAAGACAGAACATATGGGGCGCCTGGGTGGCGCAGTGGGTAGAGCGTCCGACTTCAGCCAGGTCAGGCTCTCGCGGTCCGTGAGTTCGAGCCCCGCGTCGGGCTCTGGGCGGATGGCTCGGAGCCTGGAGCCTGTTTCCGATGCTGTGTCTCCCTCTCTCTCTGCCCCTCCCCCGTTCACGCTCTGTCTCTCTCTGTCCCCCCAAAAAATAAACGTTGAAAAAAAAAATAAAGACAGAACATAGAATAAGAGGGTATCAGACGCTGAATGGGATGATGAGTGGGGACTTACTGTTTAATAGGTATAGGGTTCGGGATGACAAAGACGCTTTGGAAATGGACAGCGGTGGTGGCTGTGTACCATTGTGAATGTACTTAATGCTATTGAATTATAACGCTTAACAATGGATAACACGGTGAAAAGAAAGGTACGTGTCTTCTGTTCAATTCCCTGCTGAGGGCAGCCCGATTCCATACACCATCTTCTGCTCAGGGTTTGTGAAAGAAGCCACACCCCGGGTGTCGCCTTGTCACAGAGAAGACTAGAAGCTCTGACTCTGGGAGGCAGGTTTCACTGGACAATTCCGGCTGGCTTGCAGCCGCCTTGTTAATATTCTCCACAATTCCAAATGTCTTCTCAGATTTTTTCAAGTTCAATCAAATACATGTCCGTGTATTTGCCTGCCTTTCTGGGCAAGCAAGTTCTGCTGGGGAATGTGCCTTCCCCTCTCCCTGAGAAACCCTTTTAACATGAATAAAACATGGGCCTGAGCAATTCAGCCTTCCCAGCTGGTTCTCACCAGCTTAGAGTATGTCTTTTGTTCCCTTCTACCCTTGACAAGCATGATGGCTTTGCTCTCATGCTGACTTCTATTACTGTGAAGTTGAGGATAACAGGCCTTCCCTCGGTCCCTTCTAATACAGACTCTGGTCATTCACAATGCCATGCTGCCCAGGACCACACGTGTGTCCTTATATTGTCCTACCTGCACACAGATAGCCCTTCACAATTGCACTGCAAAATTCGAGAAGGGAGAGCCAGACAGCCCTGGGATGTATCCCCTCAGGGATGAACGTGAACAGGGAAACGTGAACCCCTGTTTCCACATCTGGCTGCATGAGATCCACAGTCTCAGAGGATGATGCTTTGAAACTCAGCTCAGGCTGTGGCTTCCGCAATCAACAAACACCTGTACAGTGTAGCTCTTTTGACTGAATCAAGGCATTGGCATTCTATCTCTAGAAAGAAGGAACTCTTGTCAGATTTCTGGGTAGGCACCCAGTGCTCCAAAAGTCCTGTGTGAACTATATTTATAAATTGGAAGTGAAACCACGTATGCCCCAGGAAGCATCAGGCTAACTCCATTTGTCATCTCGGTCGAGAAGATTCAGAACAAATGGCAGTGCTTGGGACAAAGTGTTATAATGAGGATACAGTGGTGGCAGCCTGTGGAGAACAGAGCACACACATGGGCATGACAGCTTCGTTGCTTTTTACCCCAGTTCTTCCAAGGGACTTGCTTCCCCCCGAGCACGCGTTAGTAAAGCAAAACACAACTGCCCCGATTTTTGACTACCTTCCCCCACCTCCTACCCACTTCCGATTTTTCCACTGGGCTGCTCCATAATCTGATGGCATGATTCTGACAGGCTGGCATCTGTCAGTGCTTGGTGTTTGGCATTTCTGACGTGACACTGGCTTCATTTTATGCGAGGGTTTTCTTCCAATCTAGAATGAATATAAGTTCCTGGAGGGGGTTAGGCGTACCGCTTAGCTTCAAAAATCCAACAAAGTCGTAGCAAGCCTTGGGTACTCTGTCTCCTCGGCTGGCCATCAGCTCAATTATTACATAGAAACTACCCAGTGTCATCGGTACTGACAGGAATGTGAAATCAATTAGGCCATTCCAGGGAGTTGAGACAAAGCTGTGTGAAATGACACCGGACTAACAGGTCTAATGAGAAGAGCATGTTGTTCCTCAAGAATCCTACTAAAAACATATTGAAGGCAACACGTAACAGAGTCTGTCACATGTGGGCTTTTTTCATAGCATTACATTAGGTCCTCCATTTCCAAAGCACATTTATTTCCTTCAGAGATTAGGACAACCCTAACCCATTCCATTCTGGATTCCAAGACCTTTCTCCCCAGGGAAGAATATGGTGGTGCCTCGAAGTCTACACAGAGTTCCCGTTTGTGCAGCCAGAATTTGAATAAAGTCATTAGAGCCTTTAAGAGCTAGTTTGAGGTGAGAAATGGAAAGGAGTGGGGCAGGGGGCGGGGGGAGGGTCTGTCTTCCAAGCAAGTTTTTGCTTTGCTTCACATATGAGAAGCATCATGTGTTGGGATGTGATGGATACAGTAAAGGGAATGGTCGGCATGCCGTGGGTAACACATGCTCTATGACCTTCCTCCTCCACAACCCTGCTCAGAGGATTCCAACACCCCTTTTGGATTCCTCATCCACGTGGGGATCGCTGGCAGCTGGAGGTGAGCACACAGCTGCAGATATTGTCTTTCCCTGGCAACCGTTGCCGTGGGTTGTTTGGGCAGATGCAGAGCCATATACACACCAGAGCTACCCCTGCCATGACCCACTCATACATGAAGAGAAAGATTGTCCACCTGGGAATGTAGGAAAAGCCAGGCGCCGATAGCCAGGCTGACTCCTCTGGATATTTAGGCTGGAGAATTTGGCCCCAGATACATCAGAGTATTTCATCTTGAAATCACTGGAAGTTTCAGTGGGCTTATAATATGGTTGCCTTACTTCCACCTTGGCCGGTTGCCTGCTTGGCGCCCTCCCGTTCAATTTGGAAGAAAGGGGTGAAAGGCGGTGAAGTAATGTCCCAGCCACAGGTACGACATGTGTTAATATCCAAAGGAAGAGTCATGTACATGTATCCCGCTCGTGTAGGCTTCAGAGGATATACTTGGTTTAGTATCAAATGGCTATTTTGTCCACAGTATTTTTGTCAAGATTTCTAACACATTTATTCATCCTCTCGTCACTGGGCCAAAACTGGTCTTCTAAATCCTGAAAGCTAGTTCTTTTACTGCCCTATACACACTTACACACACACACAGAGCCATATGCTCAGATTAAGCTCGGAGACTTCACATTTTACATTAAGTAAGAGTCCTTTTATTAAAGTGTTCTCTTGGAATCCTGTGATATCTGGGCTCCCTGGAAAAATGAAGGTACTCTAAATATCCTGCTTTACACACTATCTTAACTAAATTCTTTATGATATTTCAATAGCTTTAAGGACTTCTTTTTTTTATAGAAGTTTATTTATTTATTTTGAGAGAGAGAGAGGGAGCACGCAAGCAGCAGATGGGCAGACAGAGAGGGAGACAGAGAATGCTAGGAAGGCTCCGTGCTGTCAGCACAGAGCCTAACCTCGGGGTTCAATCTTACGAACTGTGAGATCATGACCCGAGCCAAAATCAAGAGTCAGGTGCTTAACGGGCTGAGCCAGCCAGGCACCCCACTTTGAGGACGTCTAACCTTAAAATACACATGCTCTCTGCAATACCACTTTCTCGTCTGGAGAGAAGGGAGGAAGGAAAGAAATACCAATCTGGCTTTCCATCCAAAAGGCTAAGTGGAACAGTCTTTCTTAAAATTTGTTAATCATCTAGTATCTCTGTAACATTTTTCCTATAAAAAGCAAATGAATTTAGAAATAGTTTCCTCCCTTGGCTCTCAACAAATGAAGGAGCTGTGCTCATAAGTTATATTTAGTGGCCAGAAACTGACGATACTAATAGCTGTCATTTGCAGAGTGCTACGATGTGCCAGGTGCTCTGTGTTTCTCTCATTCATTCTCCTGTGAACCCGATGAAGAGGGCAGCATGAGACCAGCTAACATTTATGGAACGTTGACTCTGTACTGAGGACGCTCACTAAATACCTCATTTAATCCTCATAGCAAGACCGTGCTCTGTATCGCATAAAGAAACTGAGGCTCAGAGAACTGATTTCCCTAAAGGTGCACAATTCATAAACAGCAACATGTGCATCCAACCCAAGTCTGTCTGACTCTGGAGCCCAAGTATTTCCTCCTTCAGGTTTTGGTACCTCCTGACAAGCAGGGGAATTGGGAGGCACCTTTACTGGGAATGCATTCAGCTCCCCCAGGGGGGCAGCCGGTCCTTTTGCAGTTAATGAGACCTACAGAGCCGGCCAAGAGGTGGTACCGGATGACTGTGAGTAGTAGCAGGTTAATATCAGGCTAGGTCACAAGCTGTGGCTCGCAAACTTTGGTGCTCATTAGAATCAGGGAACTTGTTTTAAGGCAGGTTTCTGGGCCCCGCCTCTATGTTCCTGGCCAATGACAGCTAACCACCTGTTCTTTTCCAAACAGCCCATAACTTCACCAATTCATACTTCAACAGATTCGGACGATGACATTTCCGAGCTTAGTGGTTTGTGTTGTGAATGGCAGTCGTCATCAGGTATCTGGCCATTAAGAAACTCACAATCTGGGGTGATGAAGGAGGCCTTCGTGCACATAGGAAGGCTGCAGAAGGCACGCACTTATTTGGAGATGTTAGTAGAAATAGTGTCTGCCATAGCAAGGAGTACAAAACATAGCACGTAACCTGGAAAATGGGAGTGTTAAATAAATAGACGTAACTCAGCAGCGGGAGTTAGCTGTGAACTTGAAGAGGTTTCATGGCACCCGCCTTTCTGCGAAAGAAGAGAGCATTCTGTCTTCCCAAAGCAAAGATATATTGGTGTCTGTGGGGATCCTTCTTACTGTCTTTATATTAGCGTTTCAAATCTGCCTCTAAGAATATCTACCTGTCTTCTAACTTTTTAAAATATTCTTTTAAAATTTTGTTATTTACTTTTAGAGAGAGAGGGCCAGAGAGAATCCCAAGCAGGCTCTGCACCATCAGCACAGAGCCTGATGTGGGGCTCGAACTCACAAACCGTGAGATCATGACCTGAGCCAAAATCAAGCGTCGGCCACTCAACCAACTGAGCCACCCAGGTGCCCCTGTCTTTTAACATTTAAATACATTCCTTTAAACGTAGTTATGAAGACCCTACGATTTTACATCAAATGACTGAAAATCAGACTTACCAACCTGCAACCACTTCAACATTATTTTGTCCTCACGCTCTTTGGTCTGCCAACATTCCCATTACCCCCCGTGTTAGTGCCCTGTTCATACTACGGTTCATTAGGACAGCTGGATAGATAGATAGATAGATAGGTAGATAAATAAATAAATAAATAAATAAATAAATAAATAAAACGGAACAATTTACTGAGGGGTAGCCGTGAAGAATTCATAACTAGGAATGTTCTTCTACATTTTAAATGAATCCTTCGACATACAAAATCCATCATAACCTCGTAAGTAGGCGTGCCTACTGGTAAACAGGTGGCCCCCGATAAAATAAGCAGGTGGCCCTTGACCACGGATAAGGCAGTGCTCTCTGGAAAGGATAGTCGTTGTGTTTATGAATATCATCTGTTCCAAGAATGTATAATATTATAGCTCCAGTGTATGCTGTATAGAGAAGGGGGGAGAATAGGACTGGATTTAATATTACATCTGTGACTGGTTAGTTATGGTAACCTTCAGGTATTTGGTGGTTTCAGCTAAAGGTCTGATGCACATTCCAGGCATCAAGAACTATAGGGAAGACTATAAAAATGTTTAGACAAAGAATGAATACATTCACTAGTTTGAGAAAACTAGAAAGTACATGCAGTTCCTGCCGTCTTGAGAAAGGCACTCAGTTCGGCCTCTCACCAAGAAAATGTGCTCCTGGTCCCCATGCAGGAGAGGCCCCAGTGATGGCACTTGCAGGAATGGAGAGTCTTGCGGGGCCTTATCAGCAAAGACTGGGGAACAATGAACCCGGTTATCAGGGGAGGGTGGGTTACAAAAGAAACACGGCAGTAACCATTCTGGAACTTGCTAACCAATGTTCTAGCCAAATGAGACGCTGGGCTACTTTTTAACTACTGTTGCTGTAAGGCTGGCTTCCGTCAATTTATTTTCTTTTCCCTGAATTCTGTTTCATGTCTGTTTGTTGCCTTCCTACAAACTACTGATTATTCCCTTTGCCCTCTCTTATTTGCATGTTGTATATTGCCTGCTTTTAGAAAATTTAATTTCTGTTGGATTACACCAAAGACACAAACAGCATGCAATCTGCCTGATCTCTATGTCACCCAGGTACTTGAAAGGCTCATCAACAGAGTTTGAGGAGAGTAAAGCTCTTTTGAAGACAGAACACGGAAAAAGCAAAAGGAAAACTCCAAACAGATTTAACACAGACAGAAATAATTCAAGAAAACCTAGCCCTTTTCTCAAAGTGCTGGCTAGCCGTTTCTCCTGTGGTAACCCTTAGCCCTCACCTAAGTGCTCTGACCCCATTCGTATGGCGAGGACTTACAACTTTGTATTTGCACAGCGTGAGTTTAAATGATCACTCTTCATTTCCGAGGTACTCACCAACTCAATTCAACAGATAGCTGTTTCATCTAGCTGCCAAAGGTATGGTTCTCAGTTGTGGTAAACAGCGGGACTGATTTCTACCTGGGTCTTAATCTATAAAGGTGACTGAGTCACAACCTGAAGATGTAAGTACCATTGGAAGAAAAGTTCCCGGGCACCTAGGTGGCTCAGTCGGTTGAGCATCTGACTTCGGCTCAGGTCATGATCTGTGGTTCGTGAGTTCAAGCCCTGCATTGGGCTCTCTGCTGTCAGCTCCAGAGCCTACTTTGGGTCCTCTGTCTCCCTCTGTCTCTGACCAACCTCCCCCCACCCCCACCACTCACACGCATGCTCTCTCAAAACAAATGAAAGAAAAGTTTCAAGTCACTCACTGCTCCCCTAGAAACAGGCATGGCACGCCATGCTGGACCACAGGGGAAAGCACCAGGGTCCATCAGGAGGCAGAAAGAAGCAAGAGAAAAGCACAGACCACAGCCTTTACTGAGGTCTCTGTGCAAAAGGCAAGGCAGGGCTGGGGAATCAGCGGAGGGTCCGCTGGTTTGAATAACTCTAGTAGATTTTGAGGCAGGTGGAGAGGAAAGGGGCTGCCTGGGACGATTAGGTCAGGGAAGACACTGACTTGGTGTGTGACAGGTAGATAAGGAGGTGGTTTAGAGGATGGGCTCTACATCACCAGGGGGTTACAAACAACCATGGCCATCAGGTTGGCCCTGTACTGTGATTGATAGATGCCAAATAGACAAGCAGAAGGGTGAAGAAAACACGGTTAGAATGTGGATGATCCTAGTGGAAGGGGACAATCCCTTCCACTAGGAACTCAGTAACTAGTAAACACATGGGTTGATGAAGCAAATGCAAGGCATGCCACGATCAATGCTGTACCAAGAGCTTAAACAAGATGCTAGAGAAGTTTCACAGAGGCGAACAAGCAAGCTTGTTCAAGCAAGACATAGAAAGCTTTCTTATATGGGAGATTTCCGATATCTTCAACACTCAACTAGGAGCACTTCTTCAAAATCAGAGCACCCTGGTAACAAACGCTGCCCTTATGTACGTGAAAGACAACAAGTCAAGACCTAGCAAGTACCTGGCACATAAGAAATATTAAATGAGGGCGCCTGGGTGGCTCAGTCAGGTTTAGCATCCAACTCTTGATTTCGGCTCAGGTCATGATCTTGCTGTTTGTGACTTCGAGGCACGTGTCGGGCTCTGTGCTGACGGTGCTTGGGATTCTCTCTCTCCCTCTCTCTCTGCCCTCCTGCACGCTCTTGCGTGTGCTCTCTCACTCTCAAATTAAACAAATAAACTAAAAAAAAAAAAAAGAAAAGAAAAGAAACATTAAATGAAAGGTAGTTCACACTTCTCCCCCCCAAGTCGGTGTCCTTTTTGTGTTGCTAGCCATTGCCAACTTAATAAGAGGCCAATATGTCATTCTCTCCCCCAATGGAAGCATTGCATTTTTTTTCAATGAATGTTGGTAACCAACTTGTATCCTTTGTGTTCACATAGTTCCCATTTTTTAATAAGAAGTCGTATGTTTTTTTTTTTAATGTTTATTTATTTTTGAGAGAGAGACAGCATGAGTGGGGGAGGAGCAGAGAGAGAGAGAGGGAGACACAGAATCCGAAGCAGGCTCCAGGCTCTGAGCTGTCAGCACAGAGCCTGACGCGGGGCTTGAGATCAGGGACCATGAGATCCTGACCTGAGCCGAAGTGGGACGCTTAACCGACTGAGCCACCCAGGCGCCCCAAGAAGTTGTATGGGTTAAAGAAAATGCTAGAGTTGTTTTTAGTTGATCCCTGATTAGCTGGTATGTGATGGCAAGAGAGGTGGCTCAGGGCTGCCCATGTCTGGACCACTCTGTTGTCGGCCACATCACTGTCTTTTTGAAGTCACGTGTGCATCTCCTTTCTACCAGTGGGATCCCAGCCAGCCACTGTCACTCCCTGGAGGACAGGAAAACAAGGTTTCCTTAATGAATCTGGGAAAGAATCGCAGACTGCAGGCAGGGGGATGCTTGGAATGTTCTGTCAACCACTAGTAAACAGAACCCTTTGCTAGGGTGGCAACAGGGCTTCGGAGAGAGGCAGAGCTAGGCTGTTTCCCATTAATGTGTAGCCTCATGGAGGAAAAAAGCCAACAAAGAGATAGCAAATGATTAAAAATGATTTTTCTTATGCAATAACCATGCAGATTCATTCTCCTTAGAGTGAAGGTATATGATTAAAAATATTTGTTATTCTTCTCTTAGTCCCCAGGATTGTCAATTTTCTGTCTGGGTTGATGCCAAATCTTCTAAGTCAACAGTTAACAAACAGCTATTGCATTTTATTCACAGGGGGCATCGCTGTACCATTCCTCACCATCATACAATGATGTTGATGACTACTGTATTTTGGTTTTTTTTTTTAATTTTTTAAATGTTTTTATTTATTTTTGAAGGAGAGAGAGACAGAGCATGAGCCAGGGAGGAGCAGAGAGAGAGGGAGACATAGAATTTGAAGCAGTCTCTAGGCTCTGAGCTGCCAGTACAGAGCCCGACGCGGGGCTCGAACTCACGAACCGTGAGATCATGACCTGAGCCGTGCCTATCATTCTGTTAGGTTTTGACACACTCTTTCTATTTCTTGTGCTCTATTCTTGCTTCTCAAATTTTATTTGTGTAAGAATCATCTGGACCTTTACTGGACATTCACTTTAAGAGTACAGATTCCTGGGTCCCAACTGCGGTAATTAGAAATTCTGATTGTGTCCGACGTGGATGAGGACCAGATATTCGGCTTCCAGTCAAACCCAACATTAATCTGAAATTAGGTGGTCCATGGAACGCAGTTTGAGAAACAGATTTCCAGTTTAGGGCTAAAAATAATTATGCAGAATAGCCTCTGAATTAATATAGACCATGTCAGTATCTAAAAAAAAATATAAGGTTTATTAGCACTTGTTGACATAAAACCTTTTGTAGTTTTTGTATAATACTTATTGTCTGACTTTTAGTACAAGCCAACGAGAAGGATTCAAGATTTTATCAAGGACATTAATCTTTAAAAAATGAGAACTGGTAGTGTTTTTCAAACTCAGAAAAACATCAAAGAATATCTAAGTCAACGAAAGGAAACCGTATATTAGGTCATCACAAAAGAGCCCTAAAGCAAGGAGGAAAGAGGGTTATTCTAGGTCCTTGAAAAGGCAAGGAGTTAAAGAAACAAGGGTTTTTTTTTTTTTTTTTTTCGTTTTTTTTTTCTTAAGAGGCCATTAAGCATTCTTTCTCTGGTCATCGCACATCTGCCCTGATGACTCAATAATCCAAGTTCCTTCCTGAGTCTGTGAAATCCCTTCTCCAGGACTCAGAGAAAGGCGGAGACATTTGGGCACCCGGGGCTGGAATCTGGCTCACGTTCCCTAGCCGGTGCTGGGTTTCTAACAGCATCACGCTCAAAGTTGTTTTCAATCATATTTTATATCACATATCCCATAAGCAGCAGATAGATATTTTTGTCCTGCGCTTAAACCTCCCCGAATCAAGTAGGTAGGAACAAGTGACTGAAGTTGCACAGAAGTGGGGTGGGTGGCAATGAGGAGAAGGAACGTGACTCTTCTTACAGTCAAAATAAAACTTACACAGGTGGTTTCTGAGCGACAAAATCCCGACTTACGAAGAAATTTCCTTTCCTCTAAAATCATAACCGCCAACATATGCATACATGCGTATGTACAGCTGGCTTCTCACATATCCTGTCCACCACCTCGTGTCTATGCCCCTGTCACCAGTGTGGCAAATTGCCCAACGGATGGACCTCAAACTTTCATCCTCATCTGGGGAAGCACCACCCTCCCCTTTGTAACTCAGACAACTACCTACTCGTACTCATGTATCTTTTCAACCTTTCCTCCTTCTTCATTTTTCTATTTTCAAATCTTTTGAAAAAATCTCCACCCTTCTCCTCGCTCTCCAGCCCCTCCACCACCTTCTATCCTCATGTTTTCATTTGCTTGTTCATTTGAAATGGCCTTAGTCATGGTTGGGAAGCAATAGAACAGGGCTGGTGACACATCAGTGCTGGAGAAAGAGGGAAGCAAAACATCTTGAAATGAGGTTGTCATGATAAAGAGCCAGTGCTCAGAAACCACAAAAATCTTTGAAATTGCACCGTCATCTTCTTCAGAATCTACAGTATCTCAATCTCATTACCTTCCTCTAATGAAATCTGCCTTTACCAACCTTTCTGCTGAGACACAATTTCTTATTAAACTTTATTTAGGTATGTTTAGCCTAGTTGCTGGTATTGCTTCCGTGTTTTCTCTACTGCAACTATATAGCATCTCAGTGACATTATCAAACTTCTGCGGGGGTGACCCAGAAACCCAACAATATAACATTGTTCTAATCAGTTTTCGGGCTGATAAATGATCTCGCAGGAATATTGAGCTCCATATGTGTCTGCATAGTGCTGGGCACGTATAGGCATTCCACAAGAAGAAGAAGAAGTTATTTCATTGATTTGACAAATTGAGGACAAATGGGAATTGTATGTCACTGAAGCACTCTGTCCCTGAAAGATGTGTTTATGGCAAGAAGCAATGTCACCACTGTGTATGATTACGATTTTCCAGAAAAGCCGCTGCGATTCATTGTCTTTTTTTCTCATCTTAACTCCTCCAGCCTGGAGATGATACCCTTTGCCTCTGCCTAGACACAACCCACCTGTCCTCCAGGGTGCCCTCCCAGAATGCCTCCCCTGCCGGCTCCAGCCCACAGAACTTTCCATGGTAGGGGCTGCCACTTTCTACATTTTCACTATGTGCCAGGACTATGCTGAGTGCTCAAAAGGCCTTACTTACCTCCTTCAATTCTCATTTCCTAGGAGGTGAACACTGTCATTATCCCCATTTTGTTAGAGAGGAAACTGAAGTGGACAGAAGTAAAGTAACACATCTAGAAAGTGGCAGAAGTACCCCAAATCAGGATCCACACCTTCTTCCTTGAGCACCTGATCACGCTGCCCTGTCTGCACCGTCTCCCCGGTATGCTTGATGTGCGGTAGATAACGCACACACACACACAGCATCGGATTTGATTGTTTCTCTTTTCCAGTGTGTTTAGCTCTTTTGCTCTCTTGGCCTATACACTCTTCCATAGTCAGCGTTAAGGGCAAGGGTCTTTGGTCTGATTCTGCAACTTCTGTGTGCCTCCCTGAGCCCCAGTCCCGGTAGTGAGGATCAAAAGAAAACAATCCTCGGACCGGGGTTGCCCATGGTGACAGTGCAAACAGCTTCATGTGTTAATGCTGTTCTGACACTAAATCCACGGTGTGGCTAAGAGGTTTCCTAAAAATTCTGCAGGGATTCCAGTCTGCTCTGCCATCCGTGTTTGCCCCTTGGACTTGACTTAGCCAACACCCTCTCTCTCTCTCCAACTCATCAGCAAGCTTGAACGCTTCATGTCTTTTCTCTATTCTCCAAAGTACAAGGACTTTTGCCCCCGAGTGGACCTGGCAGTGGTCTAATCACTGCTGCCAGGGAAACGTGGAGTGGGCTACGAATAATTGTTCATTCTGCTCTGAACTCTCCCTCTGACCTCCTCCTTACTCTTGCCTTTAGGCAAATCCTACTCCTAGCCTCAGTTTCCTCATCTATCACAAGAGAGGATAAACTAACTGGCCTCTAAGTCTCCAGCCTATAGCTAAGGCTCTTAGAGGTCTTTTTTTAAACGAGGAAATCCCAAGCACTAAGCTGTTGTCCCCGGCATTATTTACTGCTCCTCACACCTTCCATGATTGTGTTTTTCTGAAAGTGCGTGTGTATGGGTGTTTGTGTGTGTCTGTGTTGTATGTGTGTCTTTGTGTAAGTGTGAGTGTGTATATGTGTGTGGGTTTGCCTGTGACCGAACGAGGGTGTTTGTATGCATCCGTGTGTGACTGCATATGGGTGTGTTTATATGCATCTTTGCGTAATTATATATAAGTGTGTGCATCTGTATATGAATATTTTTGTTTTGTATGTGTGTGTGTGTGTGTGTGTGTGTGTGTGTGTGTGTACATTCGCACAGTGTTGAAGCCGCTCAAACCTAAGTGACAGGGAAAAAGAGAGAAGGTCCAGTCACCTGTACCTCTGGGGAGACCCACCCACGCAGGGCCCACCCGAGGCGGGTGAGCTAGGCTCCCTACTCGGGTGCCGCCCTCCCGCGGAGAGAGCCAGAGCCTGGAGGCCGCCTAGCGGGCGGGGCGGGGATATGGGCGGGGCGAAGCCGGGCGGTGGGCGGGGATGTGGGCGGGGCGAGGCCGGGCGGTGGGCGGAGATATAGGCGGGGCGAGGCCGGGCGGTGGGCGGAGAT
>NW_024412434.1:6735468-6784834 GCF_014898765.1 Herpailurus yagouaroundi | reverse complement strand
GTGTGTGTGTTGCATCTTCAGGTCTTCCTTCTCTGGCTTTTTGTCTTTTCAGATTTGCAAAGAACAGACATCCTAGGGATTTGAGATGAGGGTTGGAAGATGGGGTGGGAGGGGTCAGGCTGCCCGAAATACTTAGACAAAAATGGCAGACTCAGTATTCAAAACTGAGTGGTCACAGGCTATGCAGGTAAAACTTCAGGAAAACAGTGCCTTGAGTCAGGCAGTTTTAGAAGTTAAGATGACTGGATTATGGCCCTTTGGCAAGGCAAGCGTGTATAGTGTTTTGGAACTCATATGCGGATTCTATTTCAGGAGAATTGTGATGGTTTTCATGTGAAATTGGGAATTTGGTAAATTCATGTGGTTTTTCATAATGTTGTGTGGGTTTGAACTTTCTATTTACCTTGCTATTAGGTGTCTAATTCTTAGCCACCAACTAAACAGGCATCCTGCAGGTCCCTAACTATTACTCTGGGGAGGCAACGTGTAGCAAACAGTTTTCACTCCCACAAGAGTGGGTGAGCAAATATTTGTTAACAGAGGCCTTAATCTGCTCGGCCTTCCTCCTGGCAAACTTCACCCTGTGCTCCAGAGAATGGAAGGTCAGGCCCTTGGCAGGCCCAAGAGATTTAAGGGGATTGGGTGGGCGGAGAAAGCCTGTGCCAGGAAAAAAAGAAGAAAAAAAAACAAACCAAAATTTTTTTGTCTTTCTACCTCCTTGGGATATAACTTAAAGTGCCCGAGTGTTCACATGCTCTGGAGGACTTGACAAGCTAATCAGAGTTAGCTAATAACGCATCTGAGTCGTCACAGACTCCAGAGGCATATGGCTTATTGTTCAATAGCTATAAAATGTAACTGGAGATTGGAGGTACACAAGGAGAGTAAATAAGGACCAGTTTTTCATTTAAAAAAAAAAAACACCCAAATCTGAAAAGATCCTTGGACTATAATTTTTTTTAAATGCAGCTTAAAAATAAACTAGAAATGCTATCAGTAAAGACAGCCCAGAAGTCTGTGGTTCCGCCAAGTTCCCATTGTCCTTGTTGGAGAGTCCTGTAGTTTGGGAGGACAGTAAACACCAGTCGTGCTGTAGGAGTCCAGAATTTCTCCCTTAATGAGCTTGGCGGGATTTCACGCTAATTAATCTAGAGAGAGTTTAGAACACAGAGTGTTGCGTTGAAACAATTGTTCTGTTGTGGTTTTGATTTTGATAAGCGAAGACTATGCCTCTGAAATCCTTTAGGTCTATCGTTGATCCCATTACCGCTGTTTCTTTTTATTTATTTATTTACTTACTTTTTTGGTAACAGATGTTGTTTTTCACCTTTTGAATGGGAAGGGTTCTCTCACTCATTAAAACCTTGCTGCTGTGTTTTGTTCCAAGAGCTTACCAACTTAAGGAGTGCTGAGGGACACTTACTTGGTAAGGCCAGCAGCCTGGGGCGGGGCGGGGGGGGGGGGCCCGCAGATGGGTCTCCAGTACTTTGATATATCCTTTAACCACTAACATTCATGTAAAAAATACAGGAACTGCCCTGATACTGAAATGTCAGTTATCTTGATTTAAATTTGTGGTATCTTGTTTAGAATTTGGACTGTTACCTTTACTTTCTTTAAATATATTCTCCAAAAACTTTCTGTAGATAATATAGTTGGGCACAGGCAGGCTAAACTAGTAAAGATTAATTATTAGACCATGAAATATCCTTGTAAGTTGCTGCTTGTTGGTGATCTGTCTGTAGCTTACCTATAAGCTTGTTTCTTCTGTACGTAAATGAAAGAATGAAGAGACACCAAGATACATTTCGAAGAAGAAAAAAAAAAAAAAGGAGAGTGAGAAAGCAACTGCATGTATACAAAGAATAGGAGAGATAGAAACCGGACGGTTGGTGGTTATCTCTTGGCACAGTGGGGTTACTGGGAACTCTTACTTTTTTCTTCAACACTGAATTTTGCAGCGTTTACTTCTAGAATAACTTTACATGACTTTTGCAATTAGAAAATAATTTACAAGTTTTATGAAATGATTTAAACTTTAACATTATTGGGGCGCCTGGGTGGCTCAGTCGGTTAAGCGTCCGACTTCGGCTCAGGTCATGATCTCACGGTCGGTGGGTTCGTGCCCCGCGTCGGGCTCTGGGCTGACAGCTCAGAGCCTGGAGCCAGTTTCAGATTCTGTGTCTCCTTCTCTCTGTGACCCTCCCCCATTCATGCTCTGTCTCTCTCTGTCTCAAAAATAAATAAACGTTAAAAAAAAAAAAAAACTTTAACATTATTATAAAACCTTGGCTCTTTTGTTTTCAAGATATTTTCAAAGAAAACTAGTGTGTTCTAAGTTTAATAGACCATTCCAGGAATCTTTACATGTGGAGTTTGACATGCATGTTGGTAGTGGGATTAAATTCTAGTCTATTGTAAGTTTTATGGTTATTTTCGCAAATAGCCAGAAATTCCAGAAGATTTAAAAAATCTTATCCAATTTCACTCCTTTTCTTAATGACCACTAATCTTTCAGAAATGTTAATGAGGTACTTAGGGTCTCATAAAAAGGGGGTGGGGTCACCAAAGCAATAATTGTGTGACCAAACGTAGAGGTGAAAGAGAAGACGGGAGCGTGTGTGTGTGTGTGTGTGTGTGTGTGTGTGTGTGTGTGTGTGTTCACTCAGGTCTTGGGGGAAAAGACAAAAAAGAAGTTAGAAGAGATAATATTTATGAAAAAAATAAAGTGCATAACATTTGGTACTTTGTTTCCCTGTCTCTCTCTGTTTTGGAATCAGTGCCTTAACACCGACCCAACCCAGCAAGATTAGCATTCCAGAAGTCCTTTTGATCTGAGACCCAAGTTTTCCACCTCCTTTTTTATTTATTTTTTTTTGTCACCCTAAAGAAACTTAACTCAGGAATGGTTGCCATACTGAAATTATTACTTCACAGATTAAATATGCTTTTTATGTGGAGAAGATTTTAACAACTTGAGTGCCCCGACAAGAGCTGGTCATCACAGTATTGTGGTATGGTAACAACAGCGTGTGAGCACTTCACCGCGCCAGAGCTTACACTGAAACTGTTGAGTTCTTTCTTTCACTGAGATGGAAGAGAGAAATGGCAATCCTATTGTTCATAATAAAGTACATAGAAAGCAGTAAATATCCATGTGTCAGCAACGTGCTTCATCCTGCTGTTAGGTCTTAGCTATTTACCTCTTGTTTAAAGAAAGTACGTTGTTATATATTAATCATAACATTAGACTGAAAAGTTGTCAGTGAAAGAAGTATTTACAGTGAACTGCCGACAACTTGAGGGACTAATTACATCTTAAATATGGAATGTCAGTGAACACAACTGAGAAGTTTTAGGTTTTCTAGAAGAGTAACAATGTCTAATCAAGACCTTTAGAATGCTGTTTTGTAATCTTGTATTAGATTTTTATCAGCAGAACATGTAACTTTAGGCTTCCTGGAAACAGGTTAAGAAACTCTGTAGCAGATAAGACCCATGTGCCATATACTAGACCCTTAGAACCTTATGTAATTTATTGCTCATTTATTTTTTTCTTCGGTGTTTCTTTTCATTGAGCCTTCCAAATACGTAATATATTTTCACAGATACATTTTCCTAATCCTACCTAAGAAACTGTTCTTAATTGTTTTTCTATCTGTCCATCTCTCCATCTATCAATTAAGTAAACCCTACCCCTAACGTGCGGCTCGAACTCAACAAGCCCAGGATCAAGAGTCACATGCTCTACTGACTGAGCCAGCCAGGCACCCCTAAGTTTTTTTTTTTTTTTTCTGATGGTGAGATCATATCAAGTTAAAGTACATGAAAGTGTCAGCATGTAGCCATTTTTTCCTTGAAAATGGCGTTACTTCATATGGCTCTACCAAATGCATTTCATGACAGGTCACTGTAAAATACAGTAAAATATAAATAAGAACATTAAAAAAAAAAAGCAAACCAGAATAAAACACCACTGTTGACATTTTGATGTGTTTCCTTTTGGTGATTTTTCTCGTGTGTGTGTGTGTGTGTGTGTGTGTGTGTGTGTGTGTGTGTGAAATTGCTATTGCACTGAATGTAGGGTTTGTATCCTATTTTTCTGTTTAACGTGGTACCATGAGCATTTCCCTGTGCCATTGTATATCTGAAAACATAATTTTATACATGTGTGTACATATTCTAGTCTACTGTGTGGATGCATCAGGGTTTTGTTTTGTTTTTTTAACCATATCTCAAGTGGACATTTATTTGGTCTAATTTTTTTGTCATCATAATTGAAACTTGGGTAAGTCTCTTTATAGAAGACTTTGTGGGTATCTCTGATTATTTCATTAGGATGGATCCCAGGAAATGAGATTATTAGAGTTTCAGGTTTTTGAAGATTTTATAACATATCACTTTTAAGAAAGGAAATACCCATTTACACACATTCATATGCCCCCACAAATAGGAGAACCCTTACAGCTTACCATGCCCGTACCAACAAATAGTGCCTTCTGGAAACTTCGATAATTTGACCAGTGAATACTGGCATTTGGGTTTAATTTACGTATCTTTGATTACTGGTGAGAGTGATCATTTGTTTTACATTAAAAAAAATTTTTTTTTACATTTATTTATTTTTGATAGAGACAGAGCACAAGTGGGGGAGGGGCAGAGAGAGAGAGAAGGAGACACAGAATCCAAAGCAGGCTTCAGGCTCTGAGCTGTCAGCACAGAGCCCGACGCAGGGCTCGAACTCACAAGCCGTGAGATCATGACCTGAGCCGAAGTCGGACACTTAACCGACTGAGCCACCCAGGTGTCCCAATTTGTTTTACATTTTTAATTGGGTATTTGTCTTTTTCCTTTATTTTCAGTGCATGTTCTAGGCAAATTTTAAAAGGAAGAAGAGTTTTGGTTGCTCTCATGAGCTTATTAATAGTTTTATTTCATTGTCGTGGGGAGCCTTACAACTGTAAATACAAGAACAAAAACTATTTTTATTTTTAAGGCTGTAGAGGGAGGAGGAGTTGGTACCTGTTATGAAATAACATCCATTTGCCAACGTCTATCCTGGTGATGAGCCCCTAATCGACATACTACAACCTAGACCATTGCATCTGCAAGGGAGGGTGTTGGCTGGCCTTGTGTCTTTATGTTCTTTAGTGCAGCCCAGTGCCTAGCACATTCAGTGTAAAACAAGTGTCCTGACCAACCTACGTTGGAATAAGTGTGCAACACCTGCCCTCTGGGACCCCTGGGTGGAGAGTTGCTGGATGGTGTACTCCATGGCCTCAGCCCCCACCCTCTCCTCTTCCTCTTCTTCGTGTGTGACCATTTTGCTCAGCTCTCTTGGTTGGCCTCTATGGGTGCTAATGGGGCCAAGGTCAGAGGTTCTGTCTTCGTGTGACCTATTTAGCTTTGTTCCGTGTCATGGCCACAAGCTGTACCCTTTTTACTGTGGCCAGCTGACTTAGAAACACATGCTGCCCATCACAAGGGTGAATAGGCTAGAGAGACAGACAGATTTCTAGAACGAGAAGGACCTCGAAGAACCTTCAGAGAAGACTGAAGCCCAAAGATGTTCCCTTCTTTTGTGCAGTGTCTCAGGCTCAATTCAACACAACAGATACATATTGAACAACGTGGAGAAACAGAAATTCATCCCTACAATGAAGGGGTGGACAGCTCTCTGCTTAAATGCTAATGGCTAATATTGAATAGAACTTCGAAATCTACCACAAAATAAGATTACTTTAAGTGGTCTCATTCCGGTTTTTTGGACAGGACAAATAATCTGATGAAAATCCACTCAAAAATGATTTGGAGAAAAAAATTTATGGGACTGGGTTGGCTAAATTAAAATCAAATTACCTGTCATCTTCTCCAACTGATAAGTTATTTCTGATTTCCGCATTTCTCTTAAATGACCATTATCTTAGTCACCAAGACATTGCACTTGTTTTCTTGAAAATTACTTGTATTACTCCTTTTCCCCCATCTCCTCTGCTACCAGCCTTGCATGTTACAAGAGAAGAGACATAACTGCTCGTCTGCACGTCTGTCTGTGTTCTAACCACTTTAGTTGTCCACTTTCCCACCATACTGATTGTCAGGCACACTTTCCCCTGCTCGCCCAGACGCTTTTGTGGTTTCCCCTTGCCCAGATGAAGCCCAAATTCTATCAGTGTTGTAGATAAGAGTGACTATTTCTAGATCGATAGTTTTTCTTTTAGAATTTAGGTGGCTTTTTTTTCCTTGGAGGTTACTCACTCCTCTCCCATTTACCATAGCTGTAGTTTGTCTGCTTCTCCAATTCACACAACAGGTTTCACGATAGCTCTGTAGGAGCCTGAATCCAAAAATGACCAAAGAGGGCTACTGAAGGTCACAGAGCAATGACGTGATCTATGTGTGAATGAGTCCTATTACTGGGCATTGAAAATTAATACAAACACTGCCATCAAAACCTTACAGTCAAGTGAGGCATCAGGCCTTGTGGCTGTGTGTGCGTATGTACATATGTGTGTGTGCCCTGGTGTGTATCGGGAAAGAATCCTGTAGAAGAGCCATCTTAACCCAAGAGAAGAAAGGAGATTTTCTTTTTCCTTTTAAGTATAGTTTTGCACTTAAAAACTTGTTTTTAATGTTTATTTATTTTTGACAGAGCGTGAGTGGGGGAGGGGCAGACAGAGGGAGACAGAGAATCTGAAACAGGCCCCAGGCTCCGAGCTGTCAGCCCAGAGCCCAACTCGGGGCTTGAACTCACAGACTGTGAGGTCATGGCCTGAGCCGAAGTCGGATGCTCAACCAACTGAGCCGCCCAGGCGCCCCTAGTTTTGCACTTTAATGTCACCATGCCTTTCATTTTTCCTTGTTTATATTTATACAGTATTTGGTAAATTAGGAAACTTCTATTGTCATCAAGGAAGGAAATTTAGATGGGTAAGCCTAAAATAGTAGTGAGGGCTTTGAAGCTAGACAGACCTGTGTTTGAACCTCCGATCTGCGCTTACAGGCTCAGGCCCTCAGCCTCAGTGTTCTTGTCTGCAAAATGGAGACATCCGTAGCTACCTTAGGAAGTTTGCTGGGAGCATAAAATGAAATAAAGTGTGCTTTCTCTCTGAACATGTTTGTTCTTATGTTAAATGTTTCATCTGTGTGAATGGTATTTAGATAGTCACAGAATGAAAAAAATAAATATTTAAAGTGAGCTCATTTGTCTCTTGTGTCCTGGCCCAGCTGGTGCCAAAAGTCCCCTCCTTCCCTGAGATCTATCCAGGCACCTGCACTGTCCTGATCCCTCTTCCTAGATGAACAAGGTAATGAACCAAAGTAGGGAAGGAAAACATTTCTTAAATGAACTGGCTGGACAATCATACTTACAGGGTGATCTTACAGTGCAGATCTACCTTGAGGTGGAGGATTTTTTGGCTTAGAAGCAGTCTTCCTTCCAGAAGCTTCCTTGACCCCTTGAGACTGGGTTAGGGTCCCTTCTGCCTATTTTCCTGCTGTCTGTACAGCAGGATAGTAAGATTCTCAAGGGCAAAGTATCTTTGAGTATCTGGTGGTTTCTAAGCACTCAGGAATTGTGCTTCAATGTTTTGGGCTCTCCAAAGTACCACTTACTCTTCTAAGTGACTTGGATGGAGATCGAAATATCCATTCCCAAAAGATGAGATATGTGGGTGATATAAAGCAGGTTTGACCTTGGAAATCAAAAGTCAGATCCCAAGGGATACAAGAGGAATTAGGAAATGGTCTAAACTTCATGGCTAAAATTAACAACTAATATGAAGTCTTTCCATAAGGCAAGTAGTAACCCTTCAGAGACAAACTAGAACCACTGTAGCATGATAAATCCACAATCTTGGATTTACGTGGTGATTTATACTTTTATATATCTTTATTTGGTCCTCAAACAGTCTAGTGGGACGGGCAGATGGGAGCATTGCCATTTCTCAGATCAGGAAACTGAGGTTTGGTATAGTTAGTGACTCATTCCAGGGGTCATAGCTGGGGCTGGGTGCCAGCGGCATTAGCACTAGGATTAAAAGGATCACCCCTGATACTTTGTTACTCGAGCCATACCCATACCTTTCGAAGTTGTTAAATCCAATGCTGTAATAATTTACATTTATGGCAAATTTTGCTGTGTATTTGTATTTACAGCCACCCTGTGAGTCGGTGGGTGGGTGATCAAGTTAAATACTGTTGATTTAGAATGCTGGGATCTCAGGATCAGAAAGAGACTTTAAAAGGGACAGCTTTTTGTCCAGTTCATTGGATGCCTGTCTCCTCGGCAAGCCAGCTCCTCTAACGGTGGCCGCTGTGACTGACGTGTGATGGGGCGCTTGCTACCTCTTGAGGCAGCCCATTCCGTCTTAAGTAGATGAGGATGCTAAAGACAGTAAGCAGAAGGTGATAGGGATTGGAAAACCCATGTAACTGTTCCCAGATCTGTCTCAGGTGGTGTTTAGCATGAGTGGAAATGAGGTGGAGGCCCAGGGGAAGAGTTGGGATGAGAAGGTGAAGAGTGTCAGCCCAAGGAGAGAAGTCCTCGGGGATCGGGTGGTGGCTGGGACCGCCCATTTGGGTTGTGGGGCTTGCGGGTCATGCCCGTCGCTCTTCGTTCTCCCGCACGGCTCTAGGCCCGGTGTCCTGAAGCTGGCATGCTTTGTAATCCCGCTCTGCAGAGGCACCTGGCCTCCGTGAGGCAACACAAGTCCGGAGTTTCCAATAACCAGTATGCTTTTGACCTCACACCTGTAAGTTCGAGTTATGGCTCTTACCTTTTGAATCTTTTTTGAAAGAGGTTTATGGGTCGGCCTGGGTCGTCATGCCACTTGAGGGTTTGTTAAACACAATGTCCATGCGGACGTGACCATACCAGACCAACCAGACCATCTCCTTCCCCAGTAGGAAGAGGGGCCTCGTGAGTGTTTGGTGAGGGCCCTCTCTCCTTGCGCACTGGCAGGGGGCTGTGCCGTGGGCGCTGCCCGCCCCCACTGTGTCCTGCATGGTACACTTGGCTTTTAAAGAGCCTGACACGGTAAGAGAAACTGAGTGTAATCAGACCTACATTCCAGGGCTTACTGTGGTGCCGACTGTATGTGCGACATGAAGCCAGTCAGTGGGGGGGACCCTCCCCGATCTATGGGGGCCCTCCCTGATCTAAATGCTACAATGACATAATTGCACCCCAGATCTATTTTGTATACCAATTCCCTCTCTCATACACACGCACATGCAGTTTATCTAGTGAACTCCTAATCATTCTTCAAAACCCACCTCAAATGTCCCTTTCTCCTTTTGTGCATTCATTCCACAGTTATTTATTGAGAGCAGGCTATGTGCTAGATGCCGGGGGTATAGCACCGCACAGAACAGGGAGCCGCCTTCGTGGCCTTGCCTCTGTGTTCCCGTAGCCCTCCCTGTGTTTGTAATGGGATCACTTTCCCCTGTGGACCGTAGTCCAGTGACTTGCAGTGGAATCCAAGAACACATGCTCGCCTCTCTGGTCCTTCCATTCCTGTGAACGGCCCAAGTGGTACAACCCCTGCGAGCCGTGCAGCAGGAGCGTCAGGAATGGCTTCTGCTACAGTAACCGCCAGGGCCTGTCAGCCTTCCATAAGACATGGGGGCCTCGTGGGAAGTGATCGACTTCCCGAGTTCGATGCTCTCTGCGCTGATGGCCGGGACTTTTCTGCCACCGAAACGGAGCATGTGGTGAAGAGCGAGGACGCGCCCGGTCAGCAGAATTGTGGGACGGGCCCCCGTAAGAATTCCCCCGACAGGAAGCACATGTGTCTCCCTTTCACCTGCACACAGGCCGGCAGGCATTTCCTGGCCATTGTTCGCGGGGGCTGCCACGGCGCCGTTTCCGTCCACCAGAGAAGTGGGGCTGGCTCTGGCCTAGCTCTTGCAGGCCTGGCCTGCGGCCCAACCTCCGGGGACGCAGGGCTGCTCCCCACTAGCCGGAAGCCACGGGAAAGAAGATTCCCCTGGGTAAAAACAAACACGGCCCCGCCTGTTTTACACCTGTGCTCACAGGTAGGTTCCTTCTGTTCTCCCGTGGCCCTGCTGCCCTGGGCCGGTTGACTTGGGGAAGTTGCCCAAGTAGAATTCATCTACCACGATGGGATTGGGCAGTGGCTCCAGAGGGAAGAGCTGCCCCAGGATTTGTTGGCGAGAAATCGGAGTCTTAAAAATTTCACGTCACAGGGGCGCCTGGGTGGCTCAGTCGGTGAAGTGCCCGACTTGGGTTCAGGTCGTGATCTCGCAGTCCGTGAGTTCGAGCCCTGCGTCGGGCTCAGAGCCTGGAGCCTGCTTCGGATTCTGTGTCTCCCTTTTTCTCTCTGCCCCTTCCCCGCTCATGCTGTCTCTCTCTCTCTCTCTCAAAAAAAGACAAACATTAAAAAAAAAAAAAATTAACAATTTCACGTTGGAAGGGAGAAGTTGGGGATTGTGGAGCGCGCTGGGTGTGCGTGCTTGGCCAGCCGGGCCTGTGGTCTCTCACGATGCGCCCAGAGACCTGGGCTCTGCTCGCAGCAGCCCGGTGTGGCCGCCCCCCAGAGCCCCCAGAGCGCCAGGGTGGATCACAGCTCCGTGCTGATTAGAGATCCGGCTCTGCCCTTTGAGAGCAAAAGGTATGGCTGCAAGATGACAAGTATAATAAGGTAAAGCCGGACACTGGCAGTTTCTCATTTTAGAAACTCAACGTGGTAATTGCAGCTTCCGCATCTGTATTTATTTTGCCTTCACTGCTCGTGCCCGTTGTTTTTGGATGCCCGGGGCAAGGGAGTGGTGGACACTGTTAGTCATTTCATTGCTTCAACGCTAGTCCAGACTCTTCTGCAAGAGGCAGCCGGCACAGGGTGCGGTCCCCAGGTTTCCCGCCTCATCCTGCAGAGCCCGTGCCACGTGCACCATCCCCAGTGAGTTAGACGGGGCAGAATTTTAGGGAGAGCGGTCCCCATTCCTTCACGTTCCCAACCGGGGACGAGTTTGGTGGGAGCGAGGGGAGGAGGACGTGTCAGCCGCAGCTCCGGGGAGAGTCGGGCACCCCTCACGAACCCTCTCTGTTGTCCCTTCAGGGTGGGTCCTGCCAACGCGACGGTCCCGGCGGCCGAGCTCCCATGAAGCCAGCGCATTATGTACAGCGTAGAGGACCTCCTGATTTCTCATGGATACAAGCTGTCAAGAGGCATCCCGGCGCCACACGACGGTGACCGCGAGGGCCGCCGGCACGCCAGGCCCCGCGCGCGAGCTGGCCAGGGCCTGCTGAATGGGTGCGAGGATGGCCCCGCGGGTCCCCCCGCCAGTAAGCCGTCCCCGGGGAAGGGCCACGTGAGCGCCTCGGAAGACAGCCACCACCTACGGAGAGCCCTCGGGGAGCCCCAGAGCGCTTCTGCTTCTAGAGCTCGTGAGGCGGGGTAAGCTCCCACAAGAGCCCGCCGTTTTCTTTTGTCTCGGGGACTTGGTGGCAGGTTTGCAAGACCGATCCTTCAGAGAGAGGTGGGGAAGGGTGAGAGACAGGGGCGCTTCGTTCCATGGGCGGGGTGGGGGGGTGGGGGGGTGGGGGGTGGGTGCAGGGTTCGCCTCACTGAGCACAGGGCCTGGCCACGGGAGGCCTTCGATGAACAGTGGTCAGCAGGTGAATTCTGTCATGGGAAACCCAGGGCATTTTAATACCCACCCTCTGTTTTCCCTTAGAATCTCCTGACGTTGCCTTCACTAGGAATCGTTTAAAAACCCTGGAGAAGCTAGTTTCTGTCAGGCACACATTCCTAGTGCATCAGGCTTCCTTAGTAATTAGTATGTTTCAATATTGCGTACATTACAGCGTTGGAAGAGGTGTATGTCCCCCTCTGTGTATGAAGAAGAAAACCTTTCTTCTTGTACATTTGTGTAATTTCGTTGGCTTCCAACCCATCTTTCCCTTGCACACACTGGCCCTAATGTGGGTATCCCATCTGAATACAGCTGCAATCTGTGGGTGTTTTCCTACAACAAAGAAGGGGGCGGGTTGGCTGGGGGGCCAGCGGGGGGGTAAAAAAGAGGGAATTTGGGCAGCTTGCCACAGAGCCGCATGAGAGGGGAGCCCTGTAGCCCTCATGCACCTAGAGGAGTTTCCACCTCATGCACCTAGGGTTTCCACCTAGAGGAGACCCTTGTCATCACTTCATAAAAGTGCGTTTGTCTCCAGGGCTGCGTTAGGACCAGGCTCAGACTGGAGGAGGAGGGTTCTGCCTCTGTAGAGCAGGTTATGTAATTGTGCATAACCGGCAAGAAAGGGACCAAAGCAACCAGTGGAAGCAGAGGCCTATCTTCAAGGGAAACAAACAAACAAAAAGCCAAGCAAACTTAAAAGGGGAGTGAGTTCAGTCTAAAGGGAAAGAAGCAGGCTTCCATGGTGAAAACTCACCTTTTCCCAGAAAGGATTTTCCATGTGGGTTGACGGCTTTCAGGTGAAGAAGGGAGAGGGTTCATTCTTAAAGTTTAGAGCGTTCAGCCCCGTCGTTATCGAGTAAAAGCCAAGGTGATTGCCTTCCACGTGCGCGGTGCAGTGAAAGCAGGCTTACGTTGCCACGTCAGAACCATTTCTCTGGCCAGGGGCAAGGGTTAGTGGCCAGGTTCAGGACGACACCCACAATGGAAAGGGACGTAAAACTGCTTTTATTTAACCTTGCCCTTCAGACTCACACTTGTGTCCACTACTGTCTTGGGCCTAAGTCTCTTTTTGGCCACGTTCCCTGAAAAACACGCCCGCCCTGGATTTTGGAAGAGGCTGCTTTCGGATGAGTTGGCTGAGAATTAGAGAATTAGTGTAATTACCACTACACAAACTTGTGCTGGACTTTGTCCTGCCCTCTGTTGCTTCTAGCTCTGTGCTGAGTATATCTGTACCTTCCACCTTGGATTTCGGGGCCCTGAGGCTGTACCTTGTCTCCCCTTCTTGTGTGTTTCCTATGGAGTTTGTTATGGTTGCTGGATACACAGTGTGTTTAATATGTGCTCGTGGATTCAGTTCTTTCTTCCACTGTTGAGGGGCAGAAGTCCTCAACTTGTAATGAGGTAAAGACTGGGGCAGTGGAATCCCTACAAATCCCCTTGGAGGCTGTGTGGGGGCTCCCTCAATCTCGGAGGGCTGGATCAGAGATCAGAGTTGGGTCCCACAGTGGGAGGCAGTAAAATCCCCTCTAGAATGCTGTGTGGGCCATGTGGCCCCCACGCTCGTCTACAACTTGCTCAGGACTTTCTAGCCCCTTTGTGCTAACAGGTTTTTGGGGACCCCAGGCACTCACAGCCCAGCCCCTAGGTAGGTAGGCATAATCGGATCTGTAGGCAGTCTTTCTTTCTGTCATGAAAAGTGCTCAGTTCAGTGGCTTCGTGTAGCAGTGGGATGTCTCCGTACAGACGTCCGTGTTCTCGGCAGATCTGGCCGTGTCCCCCCAGTTCTGAGGGGGGCTGGTTACCTTCTGAGATGTATCTCAGCTGTCAGACTGAAGGTTGCCTTGTAGGGTAAAAACAGAATATGCATACGTGTTCGCAGAAATCCATGCCAGTGCCCAAAGCCTCCGAGACCAGCTGCAAGCCTTCCTGGGTTGAAGTGAAAAGATGTTTTCTTTCTCTAGTAGCTTATAGAGACCTGAAAACAGGAGGCAAACAGAAAAGCAAACAGAAAGGTAGGCAGGAGGATGCGTTTTCAGGAGAAAAAAAAAAAAGTGCCTTGAGAGGAAATAAAGAGGTGCTAATCGTTAAAGCCTGAAAACTGAAGAAAAAACAAACCCAACAATACTTTGGCTTCTGCGAACTCTGAATCTGGATGAGCAAATGGTGCTTTGCCAAATCCTAGCCTCCAGGCTGCCGACCAGGGCAGCTGTGGTCCTGCTGCGTGCCCGTCCCACACGGCGACTCTTCTGGGCTGGGCTCCAGGTCTGGAGGGGCAGGGGGGCCCGGGAAGGGCAGGTGGGGCCCCCAAATCCACACCATCAGGGTGGCTGGGAAGCATCACGAGGGTACCCTCTTGCACTCTCTTAGGAGGGTTGAGGTTTGCCTTAGAGAGTATCCCCCCACCCCAGGCCAGTCCTCAGGGCCTCGTGGACTTCCCAGAGAAGGCGGTGGTCAAAGTGGTTTCCAAGGCCACGGGGGCCAAAAGAAGCCTGGTTTGTTTTATTCTGTTAGGAGAGCACGTTAGCAGAGTCATATTTTATAGCCAAAGGACATGAAGCCCAGAGGTCCTCGGTGACTCTGTAAGGGCCACTCGGAAGGAAGCCTGGCTTGGGCCCCAGGCTCCGGGCTGCCAGGCAGGCCAGCGTCTGCTGCTCCATAGCGGTGTCGGGCCCGGATCAGCTCTCCCCAGGTGGGGCCTGTCCCTGCTTGAGAGGGGCCTGCATTTCTCCAAGCTCCTTTCACAGCTGCCTTGTGGCGGACTGTCCTCTCTCACTTCCTTGTCCTCCGCCCTCTCTACGGGCACGAGGGGATGTGCAGTGGCTCTCAGGGCACAGCTGTGTCCCTTTCCTGTCTGGGGAGCTGCCTAAGGAATGCATCCTGTCGTGCCTAATCTAATCTAATCTAATCTAATCTAATCTAATCACCTAGATCAGATACATGTGCACAACGTGGCTTCTCTCTGTGATATTGTCTGTCATCTGGGGTGTGGCTTAAACATCAAGACTGCCTTGGGAGCATGATCGAGCTTCTTCCTTTCCCTCGCGAATTAACATCATCTTACAACAGAGTTTCTTATGTAAGGGCTGGTTATAGCCAGTAAAATGAAGAAAAAAGAAAAAAAGAAAAACCACAAATATGGAGCCTTGACTAGATTTCCAAACATGCAGGATGCATGTTTCCCAACTTGGCCGAAGAGGCTGTGCTTTGAGCTTGCACTGTTACCGCAGCAAGTGACACGGAGATCCCGACACGGGCAGAGCATGACAGTTGTGTCATGTGGGGAGCTGAAGGAGCCGCTGGCTTGCTGAGAAGCTCTTGTACTCAGGTGGTGCAGACGGGCCCAAGAGTCACTTCCTGCTGGTACACACGTATCCGAATTAGTGAGGAGAGAGCTCCCTTCCAAAGCTATGTGCAGGGTGTTGCACTGGGTCCTTGACCCCCTTCACCTGCAGCGTCACCCCCCATCTCCGTATGGCCCTGCAGGCCTCCTTCTCCACGCCTGACCTGCCAGCCCTGTGCCTCCTCGTGCTTTCAGGGTGCCAAGCGCGCGGGGCCACCGTGTGTTCCCCAGCACTAAGCCCTGCCTAGAAGCACCCGGGGCCCTCCTCCCACTCCCCTTGGAAGCCCCACCCATCAGTTTGGTGGCTTCTTCAGCTCTCCCAGTCGGAATGACTGGCTCCCTGGTGCTCCTCCAGGGTTGCCACCAGCTTCCTGAAAGCTGACCCCATTTCTGATTCACCTCTGGTTTTGCTAAAGCCTATTAAGGAATTTTGCACTTAAATTAAAACACTCAGAAAAACTTCTTTTGATAAATTGGATGAAACCTAGTGCTTTCCACGCCAAGGCAGTTGTGGAAGTGCTGAGCATTTCGGAACATTGGGATAAAGCGGGATGGGAAACGGAGGAGGTTTTTCCAGCGGGAGGACCTGTGTGAGGCTGGGGGTGGGGAGGAAGGTTCCACTGTGACAGGGAGGGGCGCTGGCTTTCCGCGCCGGGCAGCTGAGGTAGCAGTTTTGACGGCTTTGTCCACATGCCAACTCCTGGGGGATGAACAGGGAGGGAGGGAGAAGGAAATGCGAGTCACAGACTCGGCCAAACTCCCACTAGGCCGAACGGCCTCGGTGGTAAAATTCCCCTCCTTTGTAGATTCTGTGGGTGCAAGAATCTACAGTCTAGCCCACTTGAGTGAGACGGGGCAAGTTTTCGTGAGGCCGTACTGGGGCGGCTCGGGGCCCACTGCAGGGAGGAAATGGAGCCTGGCTGGGCCTCGCCGAGGTGGGAATGAGAAAACTAGGAGCCAAGGCTGGTAGTCAGGTGACTTCTCTCAGGGTTGTGAGTTGTTCCCCTGGGGGGCGCTTTCACGCTGGGTCCCACCTTGTCTCCTGTCTCTGCATCTCCCCGCGCTTCTGCTCCCTCCTTTGCAGACCTGACTCTTCCCTTCACTGATGGTCCCTGCTTTCCAGTAACTGACTCACAGTGACTTTTGTTCTGCTCTTGCCTCTATGTGACGGTTTAGCTCCAGACGGCCCTGGTGACTGCCACCCATGTCTCTTACGTTTTTGAGACAAGGAATCATTAGTTGGGTTTTGGCCTTGGTTGGCACATCTCAGCCCTGTCCCATCAATGGGGACAGGGAGCAGGGGCTGATTAGGGGAAGGCAGGGTGGATGGGGAGGAGGGGATGACCAGATGTGGATGTCTGACCTTTACCTGCCCTCGATGAAGGGGCTACGGATGAGGGAGGTGAGTGCTGACCGTGTACCCCAAACCTGTTCTCTCTTCACAGGCCATTCATTTAGTAACTCTAGAGATTTGGCATTTCCCCCTTAAGTCGGGTACTCCAGAGACCTTCCCCTGATGCTAGACCGCTCTTGAGTGGTCTCAGTTGGCAGATTGTGACGATGGAGATGCCGCAGGCTTTGCACGGACGTCACTCCCATGGTACAGGAAGAACCTCACAGGCAGCGTCAGGTGTCCCTGCAGGACTGATAGGTTCATAGGTGGAAAACCAGGAATGTCCTAAAACTGCACAGACAGTCAGCATTCCACTTATCAAATGACTTGGTGCCAGATTTTTCTTGTATCCTAATTTTTGCCATCTAACCAACGACAGATACTTCTCGAGCGCATCCTATGTGGCATCTCTGTCCTCCCTCTGGCGATATGGAAAGGATGCTTCTGAAAGCTTACGTTTACATCCGTGTTCAGAGACCATAAAGAAAAGTATTCTCTAGTTCGTCAGTTTGCACGCACTTTAGCTATTTGTGGACCTACTGTGTTGTTCCAAGCCTCGCTTGCCAACACACGCACACGCGTGCACACACCCGGGCACAGACACGCGCACGCACGCCCGCACCTGCCAAGATTAAGGAGAGAATAGAGGAAGTGGGCACGGGAGAAAAGCTAGCCGTTATCTATACGTGGAGGAAACTGCATGCTTAAAGTGTAAGTAGCCATAATTGAATAATACTTAGCTACCTTTAAAATATGTAAAAGACTGTTATCAGGCATTCACGGTTTCCTTACTGTGTTTCCTCTGAGAGACTATAATCAGAGGAAGCTGTAAAATAACTTAACGTAGCAGAAGTTTGGATCTGAAAGTCATACCATAATAGGTTCTTCTCTGCTCGGCCCCAGGAATTCTGATGAAGATGTTTGTCAGTTAACCCTGAGAATAACTTGTAATTCTCTCTTGTCATCAGCAGCAGTCATAACCGTGTAGAGACATAGCAATCTAGAAGAGCCTCTGATGTGGCGGTCGGGGGCCTCATCTCGGGAGGTTTATATTTGATTAGCAAACGTCCGTTCTAGATGGTGCTCCTGGTTATGGCAAATAGTCACTTTTCAGAGGCTTTCTAAGCTGCTGTCCAATCATATCCTGCTTATAATGGTTTCCCAAGAAGGAATGCTTCAAGTTTAACGTCTGTTTCTATATCTCTCTTTGTCTTTATGGAATTACATTTCCACAAACGTTATTTGTCTTTTAGCTGCTTGCTTCGCATCCTAATTATTAGGTGGTGTTGTTTTGACCTCTTCACAGAGAAAAGTGCCAGCTGTTTGAGCTGGTGAGCTCATGAACACACGTGAAGAGGCAGACCCCTGGTTTTTCCCATGGTCTTTTCAAGAACAAACCCTTCTTCTGGGGTGCTTTGTTCTTGTTGTTAGGCAGTGCAACCTTTCGGAAGTGCCTGGAGCCGGCCCCCTCTCCTGCAGATACTCTCAGGGTGCTTCCCCCTCTGCAGTTCTTCCCAATAAAAAGCAGGAGAGGAGACTTGTGGAAGAACAGAGACGAGGATGAGGAGGTGCCTCTAGAAGAAATGGGAAGACTCCAGAAGCACAGTCTAGAACTTCATTTGTCTTGGTAGCTGGGCCTCCATCGAGAGAATTGTGAGTTGCGTTTCTTCGTCAGGTGGAGAACCGGGTTCGTAAGGAAGCCAGGACGTTTCCAAGTGAGAGGCACTGGATGGTAAGGATGTGAAACCTGGGTCCAAGAAAGCACTGCAGTTGGGTCTTCAGTTCTGGTTCACTTTGTTTCAGAGATGTTGATGCCTCTGAGTTCTTGACGAAGAACAAAGAGCCTTAGACCAGAGTCTAGCTGAGGGTAGACTTGTACTTGATGTACATGACTGTGGGATCAGTGTCCTTATCTGTCTACACAGAGAGCCGACTGCTTCCTCCTAGCTCCTTCTGGTTCCGGTTTACCTTCCTCGGTGGCTGCCTCCCTCACTCTTCACTGTCGTAAGCTTCGCTTCTGAGGCACAGAGTGCTCCATAGACCGCCACGTGAGCGTGGGGGTGCCGACAGACTCGTGAAAGGGAAGTGAGGAGCTCGGAGTGGTTTGTTTCGTTTCATTGTCGATGGCGGCAGTGTGTGGATTGCGCCAGTGAAGACATTTTACCTTGGTGAAAGAATATCCCTGTTTAAGAGAAAATAGGAAAATACTGAGACAGTCTGCTTCACCTATTGGAGTTTTGTGCAAAAAAAGGGATCAGAGCTTGCTCTTCCTGCTTTGTTGTAATAAACTAAATATTGGTTTTGTTCGACATCATCATTGTGGAAACGGGTGTAGCTTCTTCCTTAGAGACCAGCCATCACCGGAGGGGCAGAGTCTTGTTATGACAGTCAGCTATATCATTATTTCCTGTTATTGTGAAGGCCCATTGATTACAACTTCAAAAAAGACAATACGGGCCGAAAATAATCATCACAGAAGACAAACACTCAGTTCTTTCTCTCTTTCCTTTGTGCCCCTTACCTCCTTCCTTGATGTAAGGAAAAGAATTTCAAAATTATCTACTCTGCTGAGAATTTATTTTAATTGGGTTAATAATAGTAGTAATTGTTAAAAAAAAAAAAAAAACCAAGGGCTTATTGTGTGTCAGGCACTCTGCTAAACAGTTTAAATGCATTATCTCATTAAGCCCTCCCAACAAACCCAAAAAGGAAGGAACTACTCCCGTCCCTTGAGTATAAATGAAGAATGAGAGGCAAAAGCCAAGCGAAGTATCTTGCCGAAGGCTCTGATTGGAAAGCCCGCGCCCGGGCCGGGGGCTCACGCTCCCTGGCGGCTTGCCTCACTCTCCCCATTGGCGTACTGAGAAGTCCAAAGCCACCGACGCTCCCGTCAGCCCTGTCGACTCCGAGTAGCCCTCCCTGGGGGGGCAGGCACAGGTACACTGGGCTCCCTCTGGCCTGACTGCAGGCCCCATCTCTTTCCCCTCTGCTCTGCCTAAGCCCTGTCTTCCGGAAGCTCAGACATTCATCAGAAGGTGATTAGGAACCAGCAGTAAATGCAGCCTACCATTCTTGTTGAGACTGAATTTTTGCTAAATAGTGATATGCATCCATAGTGTTTCCAGAACAGCCTCGTCTTTCCTGACTGATCTTTACGGTAACCTTCGTAGGTTAGGCTTAATCTTCTCCTGACTCCTATTTCCCCTTTCCAAAATTACCTTTTTATTACCCTGTGTCAGAGGGTTACTTACCTAGTATAGTGTATCGAATATACCAAGGCACACTGAAAAATAAAATTGCAGGCTTCCGGGCCCAGAGAGCATTAAGAGCAAATTCTGTAGCAGCAGATGGCTGACCCTCTCACGGAAACATGGCAAACATCTCACACGGGGCTGGTGAATATGAGTCACTCTGAAGAGATGCCCCAACGCCTCTGCCAATCTCCAAGAGAAGAGCTTCTCCCTTGAGGAGTATGAGGCTCCTTAAATGACCTGTTCCACCTTTATGCTCAGACTGTGCATTTGGACTACGGCATGGCTTTTGAAGGAATAGAACTGGCACAGCTGTCCCCTGGTCCAGGACATGCCCACTGGTGTGGGAAGGCGGTCGGCCATACTGGCATCTGCTAGGCCAGCGGGCGGGCTTGCTAACTGGAAGAAATCACTGGACCAGGAGACCACTTTGGGTGGAACCTCCCACCCTCCATGCAGGCCTCCGAGGGAAGCCCAGTTGGCTAGACTTTGGGGGCTGCTCACGGGGAACCAGGTTCGGGATTTTGTTCATGGAGGAGGGAGGGCATCTCTCCCATGCCCTCCCGTATCGACACAGAGTTAGGCTGTAGTGTGCCTGGATGGTAACAAGTTGGTACAGCTGAGGACCGTGGAGTCAGAAGGTTATCCTGGAACGTGTGAAACCATGGTTGAAAGTCATGTCAGAGGGGCGACCTGGTGGTTCGGTTGCTTAAGCGTCCAACTCTTGATTTTGGCTCAGGTCATGATCTCACGGTCTGTGAGTTCGAGCTCCGCGTCGGGCACTGTGCTGGCAGCCTGGAGCCTGCTTGGGATTCTCTTTCTTGCTCTCTCTCTGCCCCTCCCCAACTTGTGTGCATGCTCTCTCTCTCTCTCTCTCTCTCTCAAAATGAATAAATAAACTTACAAAAAGTCATGTCAAATATTGCCAATCTACGTAGGCTTTTACTTTTTTTAAAAGAAGGACAGTATTTTCTGTTGTGGTTGAAAAGGAGTCCTGAGAGCACTAATAGAAATGTCTCCGGAGGTTTTTCATCATTAGCTTTTATTACTTCGGTGAATGGGTTTGCTTGTTTTCCTTTAGACATGTTGTTTTTCACATGTTCACATTTCAGATATGTCCCAAGCAGTTTCTTATCAGTTGTTTCGTTGCTATCATGTCTCTTTTCTGTGATAAGGCATGGAGCTGTTAGCAAGTGTAACTTCTGTCTCACCTTGGTCCTGTTTTCCCAGGGGCTCTGTATAAAGACCCTGCTTGTCTCGTTGAACTTGTCCACACAATTTATTTGAGCTCTCACATTCCTCTTTGTTTTTCTTATCTTTTTCCCACCCTGTATTAATGTGTTCAGCATGTTTTTGTAAAACGTCCCATTGTTAACTTTTTTAAGATGTAAATTATTAGGTCTCATTTTTTTAAAAAGACAAATTTGATCTCATCTTATTTCCTCAAAGGTATCAGAAAACATATTCTTGGCCTTGAAGCCATGTGAGGGAGGACACAATTGAGCCAGGAATGGACATCATGCATGGTAGCCAGTAGATATCCAGGCTGATAACTTGTCCGAGGGAGAAATTTACAAAACTGCCACCATGTGGGGTCCACTCACGCCTGTCAGACTCAGGCTTATACTGGGTACAGAATAGATGTTTGTTAAATAAGGTCTTTAGCACTATATCCTATGGCTTAATTTTAAAATAGATGATTTAAGGGGCACCTGGGTGGCTCCGTCTGTTAAGCATCCAACTTCAGCTCAGGTCACGATCTTGCGGTCTGTGAGTTTGAGCCCCGCATCGGGCTCTGTGCTGACAGCTCCGAGCCTGGAGCCTGGTTCGGATTCTGTGTCTCCCTCTGTCTCTCTGCCCACCCCCCCCACCCCAAAAAAATAAGCAATTAAAAAAACAGATTATATAAGCTTTCCCAGATGACCTGTGTTTACCTTAAATTGGGATTTTGGTGTATTGTACAAAGGAAGAAAGGTTAATCCAGAATGCTTAGCCATTTGGGTTAGTCAGGGCAGATTTGACAAAGGTTATAGAGTGTAACCTTTTTAGGTGGGCAGGGGAGAAAACAGACTGCATTACTTGTGTAGGTAGTTAGGGTCTGATTATAGTCTTGCCCTATTTATGTCATTTTTTATTTGTCTTCTGATGGTGCTCATGGCACTTACATAGACAAATAGCACCTCGGGAGTCCAGCTACCTCTTGGCACTTAAGCACGCCACATGTTTACTGAGAAACCAGAATTTCCATTGGGAAAATGGGCAAAAGCGACACTGTGGATTTTTCCCCTAAAGTCGGTGTCCCGGCAACATGTTTATGGGACTGTAAGGATCATGTGTGAGTGGTGCTGATTAAAGCCATTAAAGCCATGTGGTATCCACTCCCCGTCAGCTGAGGAATCAAGGCAGGAGAGGGGATTCTGAAGCAAGGCATCAGCCACACACGTCAATTATTCGTTTTACTCTCTCTTAATCGGGGCTGTGACAACTGTCACCCCAGAAGCGGTTCATCCCCTAGCGTTTCTCGGCACATCTGTGATGCATGGGCGGTCATGGAGGAGTTCGTAAGGGAAGGGCCCGTGGCCTCTGGGGTTCAGGAGGGGGGGGGTTCCTTGGCTCACCAGGGTGGGGGCAGGAGATGTGCACGCAGGGCTGAGGGTGGTGGCTTCCACGGGAACCATCCTTATGGAACCCGACCCAAGAGGTGTTCTGTTACGCATTCAAAGCCTGAGTGCTCAAAACGTGATTTTGATAACGACGAAAGCCGTGAAGACGTTGACCTTCAGCCACGCCCAGGGTTAACACAGCTGTCACTACGTGTAAGAAGTAAATGCAGAAGCACTTAGGCTGCTCAGTGGCAAATGCTTTACCTCAAATTGATCTGAAATCTTTTCTACTTTTTCAACCCTTTCATTCAGTAGCTGCTTAAAAAGTTATCTGGGAGTGGGAGTGCGGGCAGGACTTGAACAGCAACCCTCATTTACTAAGGCAAGGAAGTAATTCCAAGACACTACTGCTACTACTATTAATAATGATGGCATGCCTTGGAGATATTTTGGGTTGGGTTATGAATTTTTTGGTTTTCTGATGCATATTAAAGCAACGTGTACACCATACTATAGTCTATTAAGTGTGCAACAGTGTTACATTTGAAAAAGCAGAGTATATACCTTAATTTAAAATATTACTAGGGGCGCCTGGGTGGATCAGTCGGTTGAGCGTCCAAGTTTTGATTTGGGCTCAGGTCAAGTTCCCAGGGTCGTGGGACTGAGCCCCGTGTCAGGCTCTGTGCTGAGCATGGAATCCACTTAAGATTCTCTCTCTTTCCCCCTCTACCCCACTCATGCTCTCTCTCCACAATAAAAAAAAAAAAAGCAAAAAAACATATTGCTGAATTGGGGTGCCTGGCTGGCTCTGTCAGTAGAACATACAACTTAAAAAAAAAATTTTTTTTTAATGTTTATTTCTGAGAGAGAGAGAGAGAGAGAGCAAGGGAGGAGGGGCAGAGATATATGGAGACACAGAATCCGAAGCAGGCTCCAGGCTCTGAGCTGTCAGCACAGATCCCAACATGGGGCTCGAACTCATGAACCACGAGATCATGACCTGAGCCAAAGTCAGACGTCCAACCGACTGAGCCACCCAGGCACCCCAGAACATGTAGCTTTTTATCTCAGGGTTGTGAGCTCGAGCCTCACGTTGGGTGTAGAGATTACTTAAAAAAAATAAAATAAAGCATTAAAATATTGCTGAAAATGCTGACCATCATCTGAGCTTTCCGTGAATCGTCCTTTTGCTGGTGGAGTGTCTTGCCTCGAGGTTGATGGCTGCTGACTGATCAGGGCGCTGGCTGCTGAAGGCAGGGGTGGCTGTAGTTTCTAGAAATAAGACAACAGTGAAGTTTGCCACATTATTGACTCTTTCTTTCGCAATTGGTCTGTAAGATGCGATACTGTTTGATAGCACTCGACCCACAGTGGAACTTCTTTCACTATTGGACTGAATCCGCCCAGACCCTGCCTCTGCCTTATCAGCTGAGTTTATGGCATATTCTCCATGTTTTGCTGTCATTTCAACAGTCTTCACCAGGAGTAGACCCCATCTCAGGAAACCACTTTCTCTACTCATCCATAGGAAGCAACTTCTCATCCATTGAGCTTTGATCACAAGGTGGCAGCAATTCAGCCCCATCTTCAGGCTCCGCTTGTAATTCCAGTTCTCCTGTTGTTTCTCCCCCCCCCCCGCGGGGGGGTCCTCCTCCACACAAGGGTTGAATGCTCAATTTGTTAAAAAAAAAAAAAAAAAAAAGTAGTATCTGTGAAGCACGATAAAGCGAGGTATGCCCGTGATCGTAATGATGGATGCTTACTATGCATTTACCATCCGTATTTACCATCCTGGCTCCCACAGAGCAGCAGCCTCCTCCTGTGTGTTGGGAGCATCCCCCTTCAGCCAGTCCCCACCGTTGTCCCCTCCAAGGCCTTCCCCTGCTGTCGCCCAGACTCCTCCCTGTTCACACCGTTCACACTCTCTACCACCTGTCGGCTGCAAAGTGGGCTGTGTTGTAGAAGTCGTTTGGAACCACAAATGACACCTAAGCACATGGAAAAAAAAAAAAAGGTAACCTCAGAAGTAATCAAGGAAATGCAAATTAAAACCAATCAGGAGTTACTTGCACTTCTATAATAAGGAAACAAATTGACTGGAAAAACCAGAGATGGAAAAAATCAGCAAGACTGGTGCCCTGCACTGCAGGTGGGAGAGTAAATTGGAACCCAGGGCAGATCTGACGATATAGATAACATAATGCCCCCAACCCACTAATTCCTTTTCTAAGGATTTATTCTACATAACCTGAGACACGCTCAGTGTTTGTGAATGACAGTGTTTCTCAAAGCGTTTAGAATATAATCTACGTAGATGCCCAGCAGTGGTTAAGTGAGTCATGTGCATATGACACAATACTCTTCAACTGTTAAAATTATGCACTTGAGGAATTTTTCATTACATTAGGAGAAGTAAAACGGAGTGGCTAACTGAATGGGCTTCATGGAGGGTCACACTTCCTGGGTTTGAATCTTTCCCTGTTACTTACAAGCTGTACCACTTGAGAGCTGTCAAAAGCTCTCTGTGCCTCGGTTTCCTTATCTGTAAAAGGGAGAGAGAACAGTGGTTATAAAATTTAAAGGAAATGATTCGTCACACAGGGCCAGACACAGCGTAAGTGCCCAAGTGCATGTTAATGTTACATTACTTCTGTACCTCAGTTTCCTCCTCTGTCCATGGGAATGACATCAGTTCCTATCTCCCGAGGGGTGTGGGTGCGCAAATGTACTGAAAGCACTAAGCGTGGACTGAGCACAGAGTAACCGCCACGCAAGTGACAGCTGCTGTTTGCGCTGTGAGTGCAGGGAAACGTTCACAGAAAACCAGATCCCTCGTAGAGAACCAAGACTACTTGAGAACCCACATCTTCACCCACACAAAGACTGGAAGATATATATCAAGATAACTATCTCTGGGGGGAAAGATTCCATGGCGGTTTTGTTTTTTGTTCTTTCCTCTATTTTTCTGAATTGTCAACAACAGCTACATATTACTTTTATAATTTACAAAACGAATAGCAGTTTTGGAGCTGGAACATTGTCCATGTAGCCCATGGTTAATCAGAGTAGGGGAGTGTGCCAAAGCTTCCTTCCAGTTGATGGTTTTTCTGTGTTAGGGTCCTGGTCTCTGGTCACTTGTACACAGAGCTGACTGTCATAGACAGTGTAACAGTTGTTCGGATTTTTTTTTCTCCAGCTGCATTAGAGCAGAGATTCCAAACTCTGGCTGATGCTACTAGAATCGCTTGAGGAGATTTTGAAATATACGGGTGGCTGCTGGCTGGTCTGATTAGATCAAGATATTTGGGGGGGTGGGCCTTAGGCATTAGCATTTCGCAAAGGCTCTCGAGGACATTTCTGCTGTGCAGCCTGGTGATGGGGGGCGACCTAGAAGTAGGCTGGCGTTTGCCACACCCTGTCCCACCTGGCAGGGGCTTCTGCCACATGGACAGAGCCCCCCTTCTTCTGGTCAGAGTTGGCCCGAGCCGTATTCCCACATCACCTAAGTTAAGACTCGCCTGGAGGGCTCATTACAAAAATGTGGGCACCTGGACCCTAATCCAGACCTACGGAATCTGAACTTTGACAGGAGTGACGTGGTTGTGTGTGTATTTACTGAGCCCACTGGGTGATTCTTGCCATCAGGGAAGTGTGGGAACCCGGCTGAAGTCCTGGTTCCATCTCAGCTGCACACTGGGAATATCAGGGGCGCCTAGAAACACGCCGATGCTGGGTGTTCCTCCTGCCTCCACAATTCTGACGCAGTGGAGCTGGGACACTGTCTGGGCCTCGGGACTTGTGAAGTCATGGTTCCCAACAACTAGCAGTGATGGTTCTCACAGTGGGGTGCTGGGACCCCATCGCTTGGGCACATGTTAGAAATGCACATTGGGGAGGGGCACCTGAGTGGCTCAGTCAGTTAAGCGTCCGGCTCTTGATTTTGGCTCGGGTCATGATCTCACGGTTTGTGGGATCGAGCCCCACGTTGAGCTCAGCACTGACAGCATGGAGCCTGCTTGGGATTCTCTCTCCCCTCCACTCTCTCTGTGCCCCCCACCCCAAAAAAAAAAAAAAAAAAAAATCAAAACTTTAAAAAAAAAAGAAATGCAAATTGTAGAGTTCCCCGTCCCCCCCCCCCCCGAAGCTGCTGAAGCAGAAACTGGGGATAGGACACAGCAGTCTGTGTCCTTAGCAGCCCTCTCATGATTCCTGCTCATGCTGACGAACCACCGCTCTAGGGTGGGGCTGTGAGAAGCAGGTTCCCAGACCGACTCCTGAGAGAACTCAGTGGTCTGGCCTCTGTGGGGCGTGGACTCCCAGTGGCCCATGACCACACTTGAGAAATACTACTTGCGAGTTTACCCTTGCTCCCTTGGGCATTTCAAACTTGTAAGGGCCTTGACATCTGTCAAGTACCACCAGTGGCCTGATGCTCTTGTGGGAAGCCTGCTGCAGAGACTCCTAGGCCCTCGGTGGCAAAACACGTGGCTGCCTTCCAACCATAATTAGTTGGGACGTGTTTTCTTTAAAGTCAGTAAGTACTCTGGTTAGGAATACACTTTTCAGAAGTACTGACCTGAGTTTGAGTCAGAAGCAGACACATCCACATTTCTTCCGTGTGGTTCTTCCCCTGGTATAACTTCCACGCCTCTCTGTTTCGTAGGTTTTATCATCAGCCCGTGCTGAGGTGGTCCTCTCAGCCCCAGACCGCTCACGACCACGCCTACTGGAGAAGAAAAGGACAGGAGGTCGGTGGCTTGCTGGGGCCAAGGGCCCGCGGAGACCCAGAGGTCAGAGGGATGGCCCAAGCCCACAGTCTGCCCGTTCACATGAGGGAGGGCCCATGGGAAGTTGGAGGAAGGACAGAGAACGTGATGAAGAAGGCAGTTTGGGAAGAAGAGCTGAGAATGGCAGGACCTGCCAAGTGGCAGAATATAAGCCTGGAGAGCTGGAACCAGCCAAGGAAATTAGGGAGGCAAATGTCTGATGGTGATGGGGAGAGACTGTTTCAAGATCTGTACCCATTCGTGCAAGGAGAACATGTGCCGAATTCCCAAAGCAAAGGGAAATCCCAGTCATTGCCCAGGGTTCTTTCCCCCGAGGGCCTGAGTTGCATGGAAATTCCCATTCCATTAAGTGACGGACATTTTCCAGGTGTTCCTAAAATGCCATGTTATCCCCCAAATTGTGCGCCAAATTTGGAATCCAAAAGGAACCCCGAGAAGGCGGGTTCCTCGGTCCCTTTCCCCCGGCCTAAGTTTGGGAGACCCCTCAAGCCTCCACCTTACGACTCCCACCAACACTCCAGGGCGGGCGTGGAGGCCAGTGACTCTCTAGACAGTCAGCAGGCGGACTTGTGCGTCTCCTACTTGACCAAATCCAGCGAGCCCCGGCTGGAGCTGTGCGCGCCCGACTCTAGTTTGGAGCCTCCCGTGTACGTGCCTCCGCCATCGTACAGGTCGCCGCCCCAGCACATCGCAAACCCCTACGCGGAGGACACAGTGCCTGGGCCCGTGTGTGGTCCCCGTCAGCAGCAGCATCCGTTGGAGCCGGCCGGTCCCCCTGGCACCGGCAATGAGTATGGTGCAAGCCCACACTCTCCTCGCGGGGTCCCTCAGCAGCCCCGGCCGACCACCGCGTACGACGGCTCCGTTCTGTATATTCCCTTTGACGACCCACGGATACGGCATTTTAAGCTGGCCCGCCCCCAGGGTTTCTGTCAAGAAACAGCAGCCAACGAGAAGTCCTACAAGTCTAGTCCCAGCACGGCCCCGGCCCCCGCTCATGGAAACGGTCAACAAGATGGTGCCGTTTTGAGCCCACAGAGTGTGAGAACCTCGCCGGGGGGTGTGAGCGGCCCGGCCACTGCCGATCCCAGTCCCTGGTGGCTGTGGGACCAGCTCCCCAGGGGTGCGGAAAATGGCGCTCCTGACCAAAGAGCCCACGGCGCCGTGGGGGGACAGTGGCCTGCCCTGGACGGCGGCCGGGGCGGGCACACAGAAGGCCTCGTCTCCCCGCCAAGCCCGCAGGGCGAGAGTACCTGTGAAACTCGAACCAAGCTCAAGAAGTTCGAAACTGGGATTCGGACCAAGAAAAGTTCAAAGAAGAAAATGAACGAGACAATATTTTGTTTGGTTTCCATCCCAGTTAAATCAGAATCACATCTGCCAGATATAGATACGAACAACAATGACTTAAAACAGGGCACTGATAAAAGGAATGGGCTTGATAAGAGCGCAGCCTTGCAGGAACAAAGTCTGCTGAGCATGTCTTCCACCGACCTGGAGCTGCAGGCACTCACAGGAAGCATGGTGGGGAGAACAGAGTTCCAGAAACAAGATCTGGGGGAACCAGAAGAAGGCAAACAAACAAATGACCTCAGATTCATTCACCCTGCACAACACAGAGAGCTCAAGTATTCTGGCTCGTGGCCAGGGCACCAGTACAGAGATCAGCAGACCCAAACCACTTTTGCAGAGGAGTCCAGAAGCGCGCTGCCCCTCCCCGGTCAGAAGCCGGGAGGCTCACCAAAAGCAGGGCTGACTCCAAAATACTCAGACCCTCTCGTCTCTGAGGCTCACGCGCCCACGGAGTTAGCTCCCGGCGACCGAAACGAGAGGCCAGGTGCTCATCACCCGAAAGGCCAGATGTCCCTCAGCCCCTCCAGCAACAGTGCTTTCTCAAGGACTTCCTCCTGCGTAAGCCAGGCACCTGTTTCAAAAGCCGGGCCCAGTCAGGCCTGCGCCGAGGGCCGTGGCCGCAGAGCCAGCCCCGTGCCCAGGGGCGACGTGGTGAAGGGGGAGACCACCGGCCCGTGCAACAGCAAACAGCTGTTTGGTCAGTTTCTCCTGAAGCCAGTTAGCCGCCGTCCGTGGGATTTGATTAGCCAGCTAGAGAGTTTTAACAAGGAGCTTCAGGAAGAGGAAGAGAGCAGTCCTAGCGGCAGCGACAGCGACAGCGACAGCAGCAGCGAGGACAGTGACACAGAGTGGCAGCCCGAAGGCCGTGCTGAGGCCACGGGCAAGCCCTGGGGCTGTGGGGGAGACGGCCAGGCGTGGAGGGTTGAGGAGCCTGGGGCCAGGCCGGGAAGAGCCAAGAGTAAGTCCGAAAGCTGGAGCGAGGGGCAGAAGCCTGGCTGGCCTGGCACCCGTGCTCAGTGCCCGGGCCCCGTGGAGGTGGAAGGAGGCCGGGGGGCGGCGGCGGCGGCACACGGAGGCCCGATCGCCGACGAGGGAAACCAGGAGGTGGACCGCGCACCGAACACCGAGCCAGCCGTCAGCCCAGGTCCTGTGAAGAGAGCGGCTTCCTCCGGGTCAGGTGACACAAAACCAGTGCCCTCGTCGGATCCAGCCTCGCTGAGGCAGCCCCCGGGAAGCCAGGCACTGCCCCGTGTTCCCATTTCTGCCGAGCTGAGCCCAGCGACCCCTCGGAAGGCCGGTGGCGAGGAGGGGAGGAGCCCGCCGGTCCCGCTCGCTCTTGCCAACAAACCCCGAGGGCTCTCGGCGCCGGACTTGAGGTCTGTGGGACTGACGCGGGCACAGGAGCAGAGCGCCGGGAAGTCAGATGCGTCTTCAGGTGAAGCCAGTGCAATAGAAATCCCCCCAAATGAGTCCCTTCAAGCAAGGGCTGCGAGGATCCTGGGCATCGAGGTGGCCGTGGAGTCCTTGCTGCCAGGCACCAGGAGAACAGGACAGGACCAGCACCCCGAGCCTGACGGAGGTGGCCGCGGGCCGGAGGCCCCCAGGGAGGAGCCTGGGTCCGGTTCACAGCTGGATGACCCCGCAGCGTCCCCTGACGCCTTTTACGGCAGGAGAAAGTGCGGCTGGACCCAAAGCCCTCTCTTTGTAGGGGAAAGGGACAGCGCCCGTCGCGCTGCCCTGGCCGCTGAGCCCTCGGGTGCGGACGGGACTGTCCCCAGCAAGGCCCCCAGCCCCGAGCCTCAGTACAGTCTCCAAGAGTCCAGGTCCTTCAATCCCAAGGACATGGGGACAAAACCACCCTTCAAGTCCACCCTGTTCCATTTTATAGAAAGGACCCCAAATATGCCAGGCTCAGAAAAGAGGCTCAGAAGCACTTCCAAAGTGATTGAAAGTTTACAAGAAAAACTGGCTTCGCCCCCTAGGAGAGCAGACCCCGGCCGCTTGATGAGGATGAAGGAGGTGAGCTCCGTGTCCCGGATGAGGCTCCTGACCTCCCGGAGCGCTGACTCCACGGAGGAGGCCGAGGAACCGAAGGCCGAGAGGGACCCCGGGATGCAGCCCGGAGGCCCGGTGTCTCTGAACGCCGGGGACCTGGCTCGGAAGGCCGGGCTCCCGCTCGTGGTCTCCAAGGGCGCCCTCCCGCCGGAAGAAGACGGTCGTCCAACGGCACACAGGGAGAAGAAGACCGTCCATCAGGATTTCTGGTGCCCAGGTGAGGAGTCAGTGTGCAGGCAGGCGTTACAGAGTATTAGTGTGGTGCTCTGAGCGTGTCACGCCAGGCTGGTGGATGATGCCAGTCCTGCGCTGGTGAAGCTGATACTGTGCATTGTTGCCCCGAAAGATTCTCCATTGTCCAAAGAATTATCCGGAGGCTTTCCTTAAAAATCAAGATCGGTAGTGTACCGTAAATGGTTGTATATTTACGGAAATTCCTTATGCAAGCAGCTATATATAGGTATCTGTACAGACACATTTTGGGCCCCGTACCGTGCAGAGGTAAATCAGTAAAGTACTGGAACTGTGCTGCTGTACCGCGATGAATCTTGTAGGAGGCGACAGTGTGTGCTCTGCACCCTCCCCGAAAACAAGCGCTGCCCCCAGACCCCCACATGCTCTTTATACCAAGCTATTCATATGATTAAGTAAACTACGCAGCCCAGGATGCTGTCTTACATTGTACCTTCCAAAATCCTTTGACCCTCATTTTATGTTTTTGCTACCGGCCATTTATGAAACTTTAAAAAGCTTTAGTAAACAAAAGGAGCAGTTTGCACTGTGTCAACACCCTAAACAGGGGGGCTCCATCGGTTAAGTGTCTGACTTTGGCTCACATGATGATCTCACGGTTCGTGGGTTCAAGGCCCACGTCGGACTCTCTGCCGTCAGCACAGAGCCACTTCGGATCCTCTGTCTCCCTCTGTCTCTACCCTTCCCCCTTTCACGTCCTCTCTCTCCAAATAATTAAATATTAAAAAAAAAAAAAAAAGTTCACCCACCAGCCGTGTCCCATAAGGTCCCCTATGGTCTTATGCACTAAAGCCCAGGACAGAGAACTTAGGCAGCAGGGCCTGGCACGCCTCTGGGCCCTCTCCCTTTTGTCCCCTTCACACCTTCAGAGTTGCTCTGGTTCAAACCACAAGGCGGGTTCCCAGTGGTGGCAACGGGGATCTTCCCCAGACACAGTCTCAGCCTCAGCTCTGACACAAACAGGGATCTCTGTTTCTGGCGTTTTCTTCAGGGCTGGGGAATTATCGATTATGTATCCTAGAACTGATTCGAAGAAGAGTTGTACATGTCAGAAGGCCCACATGCAAACCGCAGACAGGAGAGACCATGAATCATTCACACCTTTTTACAGCGAGGCGAATCCGTTCCCTTGTGTGCGGGACAGCAGGGACCCTGGGTCCCAGGCCCACCTCCGGAGCCCAGCCCTCTAGTCTGCCTGAACACCCCCTTTCTCTGCTTCCTGTGGTGAAATCCAAGGATGTAAAAGTCAGTGGACAAGCTCGCTTGTTTTCAGCTAGAAAAATCCAGAATTTTTGTTTCATGAAACGCCTACTTGGCACTTTAAAAATTTTCCCACAAATGCAGTATGATTCTTAGGAGTGTTAGATGGTGTTGCTTGGTTCCTTATACAAAATACATTATTGAAACAAGCCATTTGTCAGGGCTCTGTCAGATCATCTGACTTAGCAAAGTTGGTCTTTTCTGAGAAAGAGAACACTAGGATGTGGAACCGTTGCCATAAGGGCAGAAAAAGTGTTACATGGCCCATGTTTTAAGCTGTTGGGATTTATTAGGTTTCTCCTCCTCTCTTGGTCCCCCCGCCCCCACCTCCCCAAATATGCCCACTTGCTTTTCAGTACGAGTTAAAATGAGTTTGTTTATCAGTCCTGTCTCATCCTGAGAATTGTAAGAATTTTAAAATAAGACAAATCCAGGGCGCCTGGATGGCTCAGTGGGTTAAGCGTCCGACTCTTGATTTCGGCTCAGGTCATGATCTCATAGTTCGTGAGATCGAGCCCCACATCAGGCTCTGCACTGACATCATGGAGCCTGCTTGGGATTCTCTATCTCCCCTCCCCCCACTATCTCTCTCTCTCTCTCTCTCTCTCTCTCTGCCCCTTCTCTGCTCATATGTTCTCTCTCTCTTTCTCAAAATAAATAAATAAACATTTTAAAAAAATAAAATAAGACAAATCCTGCTAGAATAAAACACCAGGGTGTAAGATTTCTATGTCTCAGTCCATGGGCACATATTCTGGGCAGTATTTTGTAACACAGAAGTTTTAGTTCAGTCAAGTGCCCCTCAATGTTTAGCGTGATCCCTTGGCATGTGAATGAGGTTGGAGAGGTATCTGAAAACATGTAGATCGTGCCAATTTTAGTGTTAGCTAGCCATCTAAAACACCTCTTCTGTGACCTAATTTTTTTTTTTCAACGTTTATTTATTTTTGGGACAGAGAGAGACAGAGCATGAATGGGGGAGGGGCAGAGAGAGAGGGAGACACAGAATCGGAAACAGGCTCCAGGCTCTGAGCCATCAGCCCAGATCCTGACGCGGGGCTCGAACTCACAGACCGTGAGATCGTGACCTGGCTGAAGTCGGACGCTTAACCGACTGCGCCACCCAGGCGCCCCTAATTTTTTTTTTTAAACATAGTGACTAACAAGCAGAATTTTTTTTCTCCTCTCCACCTGATGCATTTGTTAATAAATAATGAAATGACCCAAAATCCAAAGGCAGAGAGATACTCATGATGCCACACAGATACCGGTGGCATTCTTAAGCAATTGCATAGCAGGACACCCCGAAGGACGGTTTCATACCCACATAGGGGCTCCGGTGAACCTCCGTCAGTCCTTCATGGCATGGTCACCAGGCCTACACAAAATCAATCGTCTGGAGAGGAATGTGGATCATGTGACTGAGATAGTCAAACTCTGAGATATGTTCACTTTTCCACTCGTCGTTTTACAAGTTAGAGTAAAGGCTTACCGCGTTTTCACAGATGGACTTCTTGGACTTTGTTTTCCTTTTGATACATTTTATCATTTTATGCGCAAGAATTGTCTCCGCCCCCACCCCTCCCCTGCCCCCCTCAGCCCAGTGTGCAGGAACCACTTCACTGCTCCTGAATTCACAGCCCACTTAAATTCGGATTTTGTTCTGGAATTTTAAAATAAAACTATACTGTGAGTATCTGTAACCTCCTCCCACCCCCGCCAACATACACACATGCACACACCCTTCTAGAACTTAATGATCTGTGTTGTGATGGAGCGCCTACTGTATCATAAAGTATCTTCACGCCGCTGAAAGACAGTCCTTTCAGCTGACATCTTTTTAGTGGTCTTTTGGGGCTCTGGCCAAGAAGTCAGCACTTCAAAACTAACTCAGGTGACAGCAGTCCATCCCTTCTGGGTGGATCGTGTTCCAATTCGGAAGTGTAATCCCAGGCACTGGCAGTGCTCAGAATGTTCTGGCTCCATCAGCTTTGGTGGCACACTCCATCCGTATGGGTGCGGGAGGGAACAAGGAGAGACCAGCCAGGGAGGGTGTGATGGAGCCGTCTGAGAAGGCTGGATGTCAGCACGATGTCAAGGGCAGTAGCCCTCGAGGGTGTTAATACACAAAATATCCACAGGGGTTGGGCCTTACTGAATTGTCTTCACCTGAAATATTGCCCACCGGAACCAGGATTCTAACTACTCGGTAACCTGTCTGTCTTCTAGACCTGCTAGCTCCTTATTACATGTGGGTCCTTGAGCGTTTGAAATGTGGCTCATCCGAACTGAGATGTGCTGTACGTGTAAAATACATGCCAGAATTCAGAGACTTAGCAGATAGAAAAGTTTAAATTTCTCAACAATTCTTATGTTGATTACCTGTTGAAATGATCGTGTTTTTGATAGATTTGGTGAAATGGGATATATTATTAAAATCAATTTCACCCGTTTCCTTCCATTTGCCTTAACACAGCTTGTAGAAAATTTTAAGTAATGTTATGTGGCTCACGTTATATTTTTATTGGACCTACATGCTCCACGATCTGAAGAAGGAGCCCATTGTTCTCCAGAGTTCTAGCCCCAGTTCCCTGGCTCCAGGCCCTTAGCTTCATCAGTGGGGTTCGGGGGTACACGCACGGTCTGTGGAGGTGTCTCCCGGTGCCTGGCCCGAGGTGAGCTGCTCAGTGCCCACTGTCTGTGTACCTCAAGGCTCAGTGGATGCTTAGCCTCCTGGCCTGTCACCAGCTGAAAGCGTGCCCTTCCTACCGTGTCATCCATTAGTGACCGCTCTCCTCATTCTCGGTGGAGAAGAAGATATTTTTGCTCAGAGGAGGCCCCCCACTCAGAAGCAGCCCCACTCAGAGGCTGACTGAGCACAGAAGTGTAGCGCTCAGCTGTTCACATCCTGTGTCGTCACACTGGGCGTCGTTCAGCGTAACGTGTCAGAAGGCAGCCGACCCACCTGGACTCCACTTGCTTTCAGCCCAGTGGTGCGGTAAATCACGTTCGAGGAGGAGCAGACTGCTCTTCCTAAACGCAGACGCTTTGTCCTATCTGGCTTGTGATGTTGGCCTCAAAGTGCCGTAGGCACGCTCTTAGCGTCACGGTTGTCTTACGTGCGCTAAACATACGGTGGCTATGCCGAGAAGGTGTGAGGAGACGTGGTAGCACATTTTGTGGCTAGAAAAATTGGGATGTACGTGGCCTTCGTGATGTACAGGGGTCCAGATGGGTTTGGGAAGAGATCGTTCTGCCACCGTTTTTATAACCGTCAAATTGTACCAATCCTCCTAGATTTCCTAAGCATTTTCTCTTAAATAAAAGTCAGGACGCCTTTGAGCTTCTGTGGCAGGAAATCCTGGCCGTAGGAGGCACACGTGTGGCCTTGGGGCTTATGTGGGTCCCGGAGGACTGTGAATCCCGGGGTGGTCAGATCAAAATCACCCAGCTGTAGGACTAATATCAGCTTCGGACCATCGTTCTGTATGGTGGCCCATTTTGGAAACGCAGCTCACTCGGGCCCAGGCTGGGATTTTCCAGTTGTGGGCTGTAGAACGGGTCAGTGTGGTGGCCCAGGCTCCTACACCCCTGTGCGTGGGAAAGGCCTAGAAGAGTGTGTGAACAGGCCTGTGTCCAGGCCTGGGCCTGTCTGCTGGCTGATGGTGGCCGGAGACAAGAGGCCTCTCATTGCTGGCCAAGCAGTCAAGATTTCAGGGTCCTCAAGCCTTCCAGGGACAGCATTTGATCACAAAGATGCATTTTTTAAAGCAAGATTTCAGTGGAGTTGTAATTTATAAGAAACAAAAACAAAACAAACAAGCAAACAAAATCCTCGGTATCAGCCAAGCATGCCTTTGCTGGCTTATGTGTTGTATTTAAAGTTAATGTTGTTCCACTGTGGACAACAGGAAAAGATTATCAGAAATTAAGCAACTAACATTTTTCTATCAATGATTAGGTAATGATCATACGTGTCCTTTTAAAATAGCCTTTGTAAGAATTTTTTGATTTTTTAGTTTTAGAGAGAGAGCTCGTGCTGGCTGGGGAGAGGGGCGGGGGAGAGAGAGAGAGAGAAAGAGAGAGAAAGATAAAGGAAAGAAAGAAAAGAAAAGAGAAAAGAAGAAAAGAAAAAAAAAAAAGAAAAGAGAAAAGAGAAAAGAAAAGATCCCAGGCAGGGATCGTGACCTCCGTTGAAATCAAGAGTCTGACGCTCAACACTGAGCCACCCAGGCGCCCCGAAACAGCCTTTTGGTGATAAGTTTTTTTTGCCTCTCAGCGAAAATAATATTGTTTAAATGTTGAAGCATTAACTCTACACTTGTGGATTTTGCTCCCTAAACATACTTATTTATGGTCTGAGGATTAAACCAAAACACGCAAATTGAATATCCTACTAATTTTTTTCTTTTTTTCTTTTTTTTCTTTTATACAGATTCATACGACCCTAGCAGAGTGGAGAGGGTGTGAGGAGACGCCAGTGAGCACGGGACTGCCAGAGTTTACTAACTGAGTGTTCTCTCGTTTAGCCCGACTTGCCCGTGTGTAAGCTGGAGACTACTGGCCCTTCGTGTACCGCGTAACATCCTTTACCACTGCCACCGAGAACTTCGTCGTCCCCACGGAATCGCTGTGTGGAAATAAAGCATTAGTCCGTTGAAACCATCTGTTTTTATAATATAAAGAGTGAATGCCTGTATTTGGAAAGGAGTCACATAAACTCTCCTTCATGACGGGTTTCGCCAAGCTGGTAGATAGTTTGGTGTTAATCTGGTTCTATGTGAAAATTCAAACGTGAGTGATTTTAAAAGGACTGTGAATGTCGTAAATTCCCCTCGGCGTCTCCACGGCCTGTGGTCCGCGCTTGCGTTAAGGAGTTTGGGACGCGGGCCAACTGCCCAGCGTCCCGGCGCTTTGAGTTGAGGGGAGACGTGATGAATACATCTGACCCATTTCTAAGCAATTTGGCCTTCTGCTGCTGCAAGTAACTCTGTTTATAAGTAGCTTGCCATCAGAGGCTAAGAGCGATACCTTTTAAGTTTCTAAAAGATTAAAACTTGTACCATAATGTACTCAGAGTATTATTTATCTGGCAGTGAAATCCTTCGATCACTCGCAAACATGCCACTGTCTGCTTTGCACTCCGTACTATTTTTATGTTCTGTATGGATGTTTAGAAATCCTTTATATGAGAAATGACTGCTGGTTTAAAATAGACCATTTTAACAAAGTAACTCTATTTCTTTTTACAAAAATGCTATTTTTCTATGATGTAAACAATTGTGAGGTGGCAGATTTTTAAGGAAGTATTATTTTATTTAAGAGTGTATCCCTTTGTGTGAGAGGAGCCCCCAAAAGGGCTCGGATTTTGCTTTAAAGCACACGTCCCTTGCCCACTCACACCTCAGCCACTTTTATTTTATCTTAGAGATGTCACTATAGACAGTTTACAGGGTTAATAAACTTTTCACGAAGATGCTTTTGCAAATGTAGCTGTAAGGTTATATTTGAAAATAACCCTCTTAAAACCAGCCAACATCCTTACAACTATTTTTGCTGCCATATCCTCTAGGATTACCAAAAAAACATGGTTTCATCTTGATAGGTCCCAGGATCAACCGTGGGACCAAACTTTCCTCCCCCTTCCCCCTGCCCCTCTATGAAATATGTATTTTTATCTGGGATGGTCGTTAATTATTAGTCTCGGCATATTTTTTAAAAGTGCTAGAGACATTATATATACGCCATCACTGAAGTATTAGGAGGCCTATGCATTCTGCTGTGTTTACCGTTGCAGTAACATGCACAGAGTTAATGGGTCTTCATGCTTCTGCCCCTCCTTTCTAAGTAAGGTGTTCTCGTTAGCGAACACTTCCTGAATGGGTTCTTGTCACCTTCCTTCCCCCTTCCCTTTCCTGTCCTTCCTTCCCCCTCTCTCTCTTTCTCTCTCTCTCTCTCTCTCTCTTTTTTTTTTTTTTTTTGTTGAGAAACCACCTTATCTATTTTTAGACATTTCAAATTCCTAAAATGTGAACTGTTGGGTGGTCTGCAATTTGGCCCGAAAACACCTCCGACCGGGCTTTCGTGGCCCGTTTTTATCTGTACCATCTGATCTGATTTCCTAAGAACTTCATGCATTTGGACTGTAATAAACAATACAGAACCGAAGTCGTCCTGAGCAGTTGCCTCAAATACGCTTCTCTGCAGTCTTGGTCCTTACCCACTACCCCGAGTCTTCTACTTCCTTCCAGATTTTGGCTCTTGTGAAAAGTTGTCCTGGGCTCTTGCTTTCCTCGCAAAAGACATGGGCCAAGTCTCCGCGTTAGGAGTGGCAGAAACTTCTTCCCGGGAAAAGTTTTAATGGGGAAGAGGTCAGTTACTCTGTTACAGTTGGTGAATCGCTCAAGTCATCTGAGAACTAATTGAGGGGGGCCACAGGGAGGTCTTTGTGGGGGGTTCTTCCCTCTGCATTGCAGATGGAAGAAGGTATACGTGTATATATATACGCCCACATATAGGCACATACATATATCCATATGTATTCACTCTGCTCTGACTTCCTCCTAAATTTGCTGATCCCATCTAAAAACTTCTTGTAATCAAAATAATTTGAGATTTAGCTGACTCCTCAAGAGAAAGAAAAGGATCCTGAAGAGAAAAAAGTATAGCAATCTATGTAGATCACAAAGCAAAGTTTCTTTCAGTTTCTATTTGAAATTGTATCATCTTTCTGAAACCATTCTGAATTTAGCCACAATTATCAATATTTATACTTTGAACCTTAATTTCTGGATTCCAGCCTGTATGTAAATCTTTGGTGTGTGGCGAGGAGGAGAACTTTGACAATTTGACTTTTAAACTTGCATATTCTGAAGTAAAACATTATCTAATCCAAAAATAGCTTTCCTGGAAGTTTTGAACTTAATGCTGATTATTCTCTTATTATTACTGTTTCTCATACATATATAACTCTCCATTATTATTTGTGGCTGGAAAAAACAAGTGTTCCTATTTTGTGTTTGTCATTGTTTTCTCGCACGGATGCTAACTGGTCGTGTCTCGTACTTTGGGGCTTATAAAATTAAAAGCTATAATTTTGACCATTTGGACCAAACGTTACATGCGGCATTGCATATGAAATGTATTTGTCTTTTTTGATGTGCAGAGCAAGGGAAAGAATGTTGGTAACACAGCTCGAGTTCCCTTTTTTTTTTAAGACAATTTCTAAACCATCGAAAACCAAGTATCTTCATTATCCCATTCAACCTTACGTTTCTGCAGACCGCAGAAAACCGCCCGCTAATGGGGCACAGCTCCTGAGTGTGTCTTCAGAATTCTTTTCCATGCCGCTTGGAACATGGAATCCTTTAGAAGTCCCTTAAAACGCATCTAGTCTCCGAGATGCTGGTTTCCTCACTGAAGTCGTAGGTTAAGGTTTGGATCCACGTGCAAATTCGAAGTAGAACTTTTTCTGTTCTGTCGCACTGTTGGTGAAGTGTTGTTAACGTGGAGCTCAAATGTGTAATAACGTGGATGGCTCCGGAACCAGACCCTGACGGCCTCCTGCAGCCGCAGAATGACTTCCTGTGATGGCAGCTCGGCCTCGGGCTCCCGAGGAGGAAGGGCGAAGCCGATCCGCTGTGGACACAACTGCTTCCCAGCTCTGAGCAGAAACGACTGATGGAAAGTCTGATTCAGCCACCATTTCATCCATGACCCCCTCTCCTGCCCCCCTCCCCGCCCCAGAGATTGTGTTTGTGTGTTTTGGCTATTTCGCTTTGTTTTGTTTTGTTTAAAATGATTAAGCAGTACACAATGAAGTGTCAGGTTAGCAGCTCTTGGAAAGTGACCAGCACAGAACTCCCACCGTCTAAATATCTGAGCTTGAGAGAAACACTCCCAGCTTCCCAAGTTCTTGTGAGCAGTGACTTTTGTGTCTGGACCATTTTCTGCCGGATCCATCTGTGCTTAGGGGACGGGATGAAGGGTGGGAGTGCGTCTCAGGCAGGGCTCGTAGGCCTGGGGGAGTTCTGCGTTTTCTTTTGCTTTTGTTTTTAACAGCAGATTCTGTACATCTGTTTGTAGGAGGAGAGTTGCTACTCAGGACAGGATTTAAGAGACAGATTCCAAGTGACCTTTAAGAGTCTGCGTGGTGGGAGGCCCTTTTCCAGGAGTGGGGGTTGGCCCACTTTGGGACCCACCAAGTGAAGAAGGAGGGGGATGATAAAGAATAACATTAAAGAAAGAACACCCCACCCCCTAGCCTGCACGCTTTGTTTCAAAAAAAAAAAAAAAAAAAAAAAGAGGGTTAAGACTACAATTCGGATTGAGACCTCTTAGAAAGGTCGATACGGTCTAGCAATCTGCCCGTTGAAACAGTCCTTGGGTTCATCAGCAGTGCGGAGAGGCGGGCAGAGTGCCTGCAGATTCCTGGCTTTGACTTCCGAGAGCCCCTATCGCAGTTGTGTTTGTTATAGAAGACAGGGAGGTCCTGGTTCTGTGGCCTCTGCTCAGTGACTGAAACTTGAACCCGAAGGCAAGTCCAGATTGTCCAACCATTCGTGGCATTGCCTTGACTGGGAGTGAGGAGGAAAGACTCCTCATAAGATCACCTGTCCCCTTTTCCATACAGAAGTCAGGTCTGCTGGGGCCTGTGGCTAAGCCGAAGGAGCAAGACAGCTCTCTCCCACTACCCTTCACTCCACCCTGTAGCAGGGCCAACATGCGTGACACTCACTGTCACGGAGCAAGAGAGAGACAAGAGCAAGTTCAAGTCGAGAAGCATATGGCAGAAATTAGAAATGAAAACCATATGTCGGAGCCAGGGAGAAAAGCAGTAACCTACGGATTATAAAAATCAATGAATTACTCCCCACTTGGGTCAGCTGAAATTTGAGCCCTCACACTCAGGCCTGTCAGGAATGCTAAGCAGAAGCATCTCAAAAAAAAAAAAAAAAAAAAAAGAAAACACCTGAAACATGGGGAAAACAAGGCTCTGTGACCCCACAGAAACTTTGTATCTGCTCATTTCTTTGGGCACCATTAATAACGTAAGGCAGGTAGAGAGGGTTCCAGGAGAAGGCACAACTGGTAATGGCCAATCGCCGGTTGCTGGTCATCGCCCCCAGTTCAGGCAGCACCAGAGGCCTTAAGGTGATGAGGGGTGGAGGTGGGTGAAGAGTAACGCCAGCAGAGCACAGATGAATGTCTCCCAGGAGCTCCTGTATCCGCACAATGTAAAGACTTGCTCTTTCAGGATGGCTGGCCTGCACAGTAGCACACGTATTCCAAATAAACATTTTGCATGAAAGGACCTCTGTCCGTTGTCTTTGGCTGTGGGTGCACGTGCCGCCCTGAAAGCCTTTAAGGCTGGTCTTCGGACGGCAGCAGGCTGAACAGGGTGCAGCTCGGGTGGTATCGTAATGCAGGGACGGGTGGCCCAAGGGGCTCCGGCACCTTTTGGCATTCACCGAGTATCGCCCGGGTGGGTGTTCAAGGTCCTCTTGGATCTCCCGCAAGGACTCGCTGACGCGGTGGAAAAGAGGCCTGTGGTCAGTTTGGGGACTAGGTTTGAACTTGGGCTTCATTATGAGCCACATGGTCTTGCACATGTCCCTTCCTGGCTTCTGTTGCCCCACCTGCCCCTCTTATTCCTTGACTATAAGGACCAAACATACAGAGAAGCCCACGTCGTGGGTGTTCAATGAATGGAAAACGGATATAGACCTGGACCTTACGAGGGATGGGGAAAATGCTCGTCTGGGAACTCGCAGGTTTTAGAATCCAGGCCTTAGTCCCCTCCTAGGGATTCACTCCTTGTTTTTAGAATCCCGGCTCTGGAAGCACATGCAAAGTCCCAAACTGATGCTCTCAAGTTGTTTCCAGTAGCCCGGGAAACTTATAAGCTGGTGTTTCTGAGTTTAAAAAGAAATGATTTGGTCCCTCTTTCCAACTTAAGCTCCTTCTTTTTTCCCCTTCGCGTCTGTAGATTTGTCCCCACTGCTTCTGTGTCTCTGCCTGTGTGGGGCTCCATGCTCGAGGGTTCCAGGGCCCTCTCACTAGTCTGACATTTCGGATCATGTTCAAATGCGGGTATGAAAGAGCTATTCCCGGTTGGGTGATGACTGAATCCACATAAGAAAATAAAACTGAAAAAGAAGTCCCTCGTCCAAAGTAGTGCTGTACGATGAAATACGTAACCTAGGAATCGGGGGACCCATCCCGGGGCCTGGCTCTGCAGCAACTAGCTGCGACTCTGGCCACCTCCCCTGCTCCCTCCGGAACATTTCACAAGTAGAGAAAGCGGGATTGGACTAAATTAACTGGTTTCTTCCAACGCTAAGATTATATAGTTATTTTTTTGGCAAAACTGGAAGTCCATGGGGTCTTTGCCCTGCTGGAAGGGTCCAAGAGTAAAATAACTTGAAAACTACGGCCATACACGACTGAGGACCGGGTCATCGCCGGGGTAGGGAGTGCTGCCATTTTTTTCACCAGGGTGGTCCATTTCTCCATTCCAGCAACTTATCATACTTCTCTCCGCCTCGCCATAGTCTGGAAGCAGCCAAGAGACTGACAATATTGAATTCTCCCAAACATATTTTTCTTATGTTAGAGCAGGGCACTGGGCGTTTATGAGCCTGGCTGGCAGCCCGAGACATTAATCTGCAGTGTCTGTAGAGAGTGCTTTCCTCACAATTTGCCTGCTTGGGGTTCTTTTAAATGCACTGAGGTTTGGAGATGTTTGTGTCTCCCCAGCAAAGTTGGCCTTTCTGCTGCTACCCCACGCGTAAATCTTTCCCCAGGTTGTGTTTCGCAGGCTGGAAATGCTGTGAGTCACCCCAGCGCTCAGCATTTTTGGGGACGATGGCTCCAGGGAAAACCGGGGGGCATCGGCGCTCCCAGGTGCAGTGGGCCTCTGGTTTGGCTTCGGCTGGAAGGGAGCGTCTAGCTCTTCTTTGAACAAGAGGAGGTCTGTGCCAGATCACGTGGAGCATCCATTTGCTTCCTCTCTTGGTTACCTCCCTCCGTCCTGTGCGCCCGCTGTGTTTACTGTGGCTGTTTCTCCCCAGCCTGACCCTACTGGTGTTTCCCCAGTTACGATGGCAGGGTCAGCTTGTGGAGACATGAAGTCAAATGTGTGTTCACCTAGAGCCTTTTCTGAGTCCTTAAAATGTTCAACATGGGGATGAGGGGTCGACAAGGAAAGTAACATTGTTGGGTCCCCACTGTGGACCAGGTACGCTGCATGCATTGATGAATCTAATGCATATCACTTTACAAAAGACAAAAGGGTACAGGGAGGAGACGATAAAAAATTGCAGCCTGCAGCTAGCAGGAGAGGAGAGACTCAAACCTATTTTTATACCCCAAAGTCCATGCTGTTCGTCTTAGCTTGCTGTATCCTGGGAGGATGAGACAAGGATCCTCCAGGTAAGACATTCAAAAGTCACAGCTTAATGATACTAACTGCATTTGTTAGGATCAGATTCAGCTGCTTACATCAGAGAATTAGAAACAACAGTGGCTCAAATGAGATGGAAGCGTATTTCTCTCGTGTTTCAAAGGAGTCCAGAGGCAGGTGGTCCGGGACTAGCATGCCTAGTCTGCTCCAGCCTCTTCACATGGTGGCTTCCATCCTCAGGGTAACTTTCTGGTCCGCGGTGGCTACTAGGGTGCCAGCCATCTTGAACGCCTTCCAGGTAGCTGACAGGAGAAAGAATTCTCCTTCCAAACGAGTCACCTTCCTTTATAAGAGACGTCCAGGCCATTTGACACCCTTCTGCTTACATTCCATTGGCTGGAACTCAGTCACATGGTCAAGCTGGCTGCAGGGGAGGCTGGGAAATGTGGTTCTTTTTAACCTGGGCACTCTCAAGGGTCTGCATAAAATCAAAGTTCTATTAGTAATCAAGAGAGGAATAATAGTCAATAACTAGGCAACCACCAAGCAGCCTCTGCGGCATTAAATTACCGACAGGCATTAGCCCCAGGGCGGACGGGTGCCCACCAGCCACAAAACAGAGCAGTCCGTGTGCCTTCCACGTCTCTGTAGAACGTTCGCGATGGAACTCCACAAGCAACACTGAAGATTCTGGCTCATGAAAGATTAAGTAGGTTGCTTCAAACGGAGAGTTTTTAATGGTGCCTTTACCCCAAGGAGGGAGCCACCGTGAAGCCAACAGGGCGAGCTGTAGGCAACCCCCCCTGCAGTCCAGCCTTTGGGTCTGACAATGTCCCTTGCTTTCTAGGATATGCACTGTCCAGCAAAGGAAAATGATGTTTCCACGTCAGCGCTCATGAGGAAGTGTGAGGCAAGGTGACCGGCACACAAGGGAGCGGAGATGCCGCATTTGCGGGTTCTGAGGACCACAGACTGTGTCCAGCCGCCTCCAGGCTCCGGTGGCCACTCATCACACCTTCTGCCCAGAGGCCCCGGGCTGAACTCTGGACTGTCTTCACAGAGGTCCCAACAGTCCTCAGGAGAAAGTCCCCAGGGTGGGTGGGGGAGGGGCAGCTGGTGGGTGAGCCCGAGGTGGAAGGGGGCTGGTGTGGGGACAGCCACCGCGGAGATGGATGAAGCAGCGTCTCCTCCTGCCTCCTCGCTGGAAAGGTCTCGAGAGGGGGGCTTATGCCAGTGCCTTCCTGCCCAAGATGGATGCTTTCAGCCTTAGAAGTCCTGCAGTTGACCACAAGGGAACCGGACCAGAACTCTGAGCAGGTCAGATAGCACGTTTGACAGTAGAATATTCTGCCTCTCCAATTAATGATCTCAGCTGGTAAACGATGCAAGGGAAAGTCCCTGAACCCCCTTCCTGGTCATGGAGATTTGTATTTATAGATGCATCTCTACTGAAGCAGATGTGCCCCAGAAACTCTTTTTTTTTTTTTTTTTTTTTTTTTTTTGGCAGACATCATGACTAAAGGCAAAAATGAAACAGGAGCCACGAGAAAACATTTAAAGATGTCCAGGGTGTGGGGAAAAGTTGTGACAGGTAGCACTGTTCATGCAGTCTAACAGCATGCTCTGGAATATTCCGAAGGGCGTAGAATACTCTCCCCGGAAGGTCTCCCCAAGAGGAGCGGAAGAGTTGAGCTCCAGTCGGGTGGGCGCGCTATGCTAAACAAGGGAGGAGAGGCTCCGGGAGTCGGGAAAGATGACCACCATATTTTCACAAACCTGGGAGACCTGCCATTATTTGTTTGGAAGCAAATGCTGTCGGTTAAAGGATTAGTTGCCTTTGACTCTAAGTCCATCCCGATTTCAGAGATGTTAAGATGTGAGACAGGGACGTGCCCATGCAGTTGATGAAATGCAGGAACTGACCTTCACTCCCTCTCCCAGTCTGCACGAACACGTCTCTCCCTTGCTGGGGTGCTGTGGGGCTGGTTCTGGAATGACCAGCCTGGATGCCAGGAGCGCCAGGCCGTCCCCATAAGCAGCGGCCCCAGGGCTGTGGCTTGCAAACTTGGGTGTGTATCCTGTTTCCTGGAACTTGTTAAAAGAGAAAAAGAGGCGGATCCAGTGTATCTGGCGTGAAAACTAGGACACTTCTTTTTTAACTAGTAGGCATGTGACTTCCACGTCCGTCGTCCCGTAGACATTTGAGGAAACTCTTCCGGAGACAAGGCCGGAGGGGCACCTGGGAGGCTCAGTCAGTTGAGCCTCTGAGTCTTGATTTCTGCTCAGATCATGATCCCATGGTCACGGGATTGAGCCCTACACTGGGCTCCATGCTGATGGGCACAGAGCCTGCTTGGGATTCTCTCTTTCTCTCTCCCTCTGCCCCTCCCCTGCTCATTCTCTCTCTCTCTCTCTCTCTCTCTCTCTCTCTCTCACTGCCTCTCTCTCTCTCTCTCTGTCTCTCAAATAAAAACAAAATTAAAAAATAAATAAAACAAGCCTGGAAGTGTTTTCACCAAGATGTCAACAATTGTTATCTCTGGGGTCGGGATCATGGGTATGGATGTAAGTGTGCATACATCGTTTCACTGTGTTTTCTATAGGAAATCACTGTTGCATGGACCAAGAGGAAAGAGTTTAAAAAGAGACGGGAGAAAAACCAGCCAGTGAGTCGAACTGGATCCTGAGCGGGGTCAGAGTTGCCCACGTTAACACAGGGTAGTTGGGATTTGAATGGGTCAAGGTGGGGGGCTCGGTGGGGAGGCAGACTCGGGGCTGTGGAATCTTAGCCACACACAGCAGGTCCTGGCTCTGTCGTTGGAGTTCAGGGAAGGTGGGCGGAGGGCGTGAGCAGGCACGGGTGGGAGGAGAGCAGGACGCACCCTCCCCCTCCCTCCCTGTCTTCCCCACACAGCCTGGGCTGGCCCTCCCCTGTCTTTTTTCTTTTTTAAAGTTTTTATTCATTTTGAGAGACACAGAGACAGAGGGCCTGAGTATGGGAAGAGCAGAGACAGAGAGAGAGAGAGAGAGAGAGAGAGAGAAAGAGAATCCCAAGCGGGTTCCTCACTGTCAGCATGGAGCCTGACAAAGGGCTTGATCTCTCACGAACCATGAGATCAAGACCCGAGCCAAAACCCAGAGTTGGAAGCTTAACTGACTGAGCCACCCTGACGCCCCTGGCCCTCCCCTGTCTTGATGGTGGGTCCTGTGGATGCCGAAGGAAGGACCCCTCCCCCACTGCAGAAAGCCCACAGATCCCGCATGGCCTCTTTACCCTATTCACTCTTCCCAGGACCGTCCGTTCCCCTCACATCAGACCTCAGGTAAATCAGGTGACGGCAGGGGTGCACCCCCATTCCTCCTGGTGCGTGCCTCCTCCATACTTTTCAGCGTGGGACGACGCCTTTTATTACAACTAGGCATAAGATCAGGCGCTGGTTGATGGATTGTTGCCTGATATTCACTCCGAAATCTACCCACTCGATCAGCCGGTGCCAATGACTGATTTCAGATTGATTTCCATTTCAGTAGGAGAAAGGGATTTCTGTTTAAAAGGCCCCTGACCCTGAGCTGGAGGCCTGGTAGCCAGCCTCACAAAATGGACCCTGTAACCCTTGCTCTGTGGTTTGCACGTGCTTACGGAATCTTCTCCCACGTCGAGGAAGGCGGAACTTTGTAGCCAAAGGCAGGTTGCAAAAAAGACGGTGCGTGAATTCTGAAAAACGCATTAAAAACAAAAAAAACAAAAAACAAAAAAACACACCACTGGGGTGTCCAGCTTGCTGTCTTGGGTACCTCACTTTGAGGGAAACCTGCCTCCACGTCAGGATGTGCTCCTGCAGCCCGGGGGAGGGCGCCACGAGGTGGGGAGCCGAGGCCCTCGCTGCCAGCCAGCGCCAGCCCCCCACCGGGCCCTGCGAGCCAGCCGAGGAGGAGGCAGGCCTTCTCGCCCCCGTGGAGGCTTCCAGAGTCTCCCGCTGACATCTCCAGGGTGGCCTCAAGGGACACCTTGCGCCACCAAGCCCGGCTGCTCCCACATGCCTGCGGAAATGATGTGGAATAATGAACGTGTCCCGTTGTTTTCAGCTGCGGTGTTTGGAGGGGATCTGTTGCGCAGAACTAGGAAACTGATTCTGGATGTTTGACCTTGAACCCGAGCAAGGGAGTCAGAAAGCAGAGGGAAACTGGTGGTCGCCATCAGGGAAAAGAAGAAGAAACAGAAGACCGGGGGGCTGGGGGGATTCATTCCGACAGCTTCATAATTTTGCCACGGGGTCTGCTCTGGAAGAACAAATGATACAAGCTGTCGGGAGAGTCACTTCCGCCTTTGGGAAGCCCCGCGTGCATGAGCTTGGACGGAACGCTGTGCTCGGATCACACGGGTGTGCCGCGGGGTCCCTACCACGATGTTAAAATGATTATCTTTAGCATGAAGGTCTGTTACACAGAAGATGCCCTGTCAGAGTTAAAATCGTGCCCATATCGTATTTGGTTGAGATCCGTCCCACGTACGTAAGGTCGTACCATGAGGACAAATAAGCTGAAGTCTGCAGAATTCATTTTGTTTACGACAGAGCATCTTTATTCAGTTTAGGGACCTCCAGTGGATGGTCTCTGTGGAGGGTTTCAGTTTTTTTTCTTCATCCAGAGAAGTTTCAAGTCCCAGAACCATCACATAGATCCCACACAATAGAGAGAAAACGTCTTGTGCAAACAACATGTGGTTTCCCAGTGCAGATTTCTCCATCATGTCTTGTTGGAGACAAGTGTTAGAGACACTGTGCCAGGCCACCCGTTTCAAGGCGTGGCGCTGGCCTGAGAACCAGGAGTCCCACGGAGGAACGTCTCCACAGGCAATTCCACACTGACCAGCTTGAAGACCCGCCTGGGTGGAGAATTCTCAGCCCGAGGAAGCTGGACCGTCACAGGGCCTTTACCAAGCTGGCCTGTAGAGTTTTGTCTATTCTTGAGTGGTTTTTGTGAAGAGTAGTGATGGCTCATAAATAAGGCCTCCTGTGTGGGAATAGGTCACCCATCCGAGAGTCAGCCCAGCATCTGCTTCTACATGGTTCTGTGTATCCCACCCACTGATTAAGTCAAAGGCACACGAGGGTCCAAAGGGGTGTAATTGTTTGGATTACAGCTGAACAAACGTTTAGTCTCTAATCTCCACTCCCCCCTCCTCAGTGCACACATGGAGGGCGGAGAATCGATTCCTGCCCATTGAGCTGGGGCTTGGCCACACAGCCTGCTTTAGCCAACGATGCATCAGCAGACGGGATGTGAGCAAAGGCTGGAAATGTGTTCACATGGTTGGGCTTTCCCTCTTGTGCTTCTCTCATTGCCGTAAGAATATGCCCTAGGCAGCCCCTCATTCCAGGAAAATAAGAGACACAGAGAGGCAGACCACCCCAGTCAACCTGAAGACCCATAGCTTGACAAGGGTCAGCTAACCCACAGATGCATGAGGAAAACTACCCTGAAATCTTTCTGGTTGCTTGTTACGCAGCATTACAATGGCAATGGCTGCTGACTGAGACATACGCTAATTCCATTTTTTATGTATATGCTATTACATTCAAGGGGAGAATTGTGCCTGAGGTCAAGGCCTTCAGGAATATCAAGAATTTCCTGGAGAGGGAGTGTACTCAAGAGATTGTCTCTCTGCCCTTTGACCCTGCACCTGACCCGGGAATATCAGTGCTCGATTAACCTAGGACTGGTGCCTTGAGAAATCTCACCATGCAGGCTCACCCCCATTTATTCCTGGTGGTCAAGTTGAACTCAGGCTTTTCCTCTCACACTTCTTCAAAGGGTAATGATCTCATGATTTTTAATCATCAGAGGGCTCCTCTGCTTTTTGTACATTCAAAACATTTTTCTAAAATCCTGACGTGAGGAGTTGCTTTGCTCCTTAGTGTACAGATTATTTTCTTTGGACCTAGGTTTCTAAAGAGATGGTGACATGGTAAAAAATAAAGCTGGGGGCGGGGGGGGGGGGGGGCGG
>NW_024412434.1:6604586-6735368 GCF_014898765.1 Herpailurus yagouaroundi | reverse complement strand
GGTGGCTCAGTCAGTTAAGTGTCTGACTTAGGCTCAGGTCATGATCTGGCAGTTCGTGAGTTCGAGCCCCGCGTCGGCTCTGTGCTGACAGCTCAGAGCCTGGAGCCTGCCTCGGATTCTGTGTCTCCCTCTCTCTCTCTGCCCCTCGCCTGCTCATGCTCTCTCTCTGTCTCTCAAAGATGAATACACGTTAAAAAAAAAAAAAAAAAAAAAAAGAGAGAGAGAGAGAGAGAGACAGCGACATGGGAGAGAATGGGAAATAGATCTGAGGTTTGTGGAATCCGAGCTGAAAATAGTTCCATATCAACACTCGCCATTTGGGAGGTGACTGTAGCCAACAGTGTACAAAAGTCCCCCTCAGAGTCCAACAAAACTCCCTTCTTGTAGAGCTGAGCTTGCAGGGGTCCTGGCAGCCCCACGTGGCACACGGATGCTGGGGATTTTCACACGGGGGGATTTTCACTCGCTGTCTGTGTGGGAGAGCCCGCCGGGAAGAGGCCCATCCTTCAGAGTGGGAAAATGTGGGCTCTGTGCGTCGCTTCAAGAAAAGACCAGGGGCCGCCACCCTGCGCGTCTTGAACCAAGGAAGTGTCCTGCCGCTCTTTGGACACTAGAGGGCAACGTATGCTCATGCCACTAGAGGACAGAGTGCCTCAGCGCCCGGGGCCCTGCTGGATGGGACAACAGCCGCAGCTTTTCCTGCGGAGCCCACGTGGTAGCTTCTGTAGAGATCTAGGCTGAGGGACTTGGCTGCAACGGGCTGGCACAGAAGAAAGGCTTTTAAGGGATTCTGCTCCTGGACCCCTACCTGATTTGTGGAGATGTGCAGATAACCCACAAGCCCTTGGCTGGAAGCACATACGGATGGGCCTTCGGTGAATTGCGGTTCGGTTACTTACCTGTGTGACTGGAGCATGTCACCGTAGGAATGCAGCTTGTGAGGATTAAATAAGGTCATGCCTGCTACGGGCTTGTCACAGCACCGTTCAACCGGTGTCAACAAGGCAGCCAAACTAGTGGCTTGGAAAGGGGCCCCCCCACGTTGGGCATGAGCCCCCTGAAGAGACCCAGCAGGCAGGCTGCTGCTTCTGCACAAACCCCTGCCCCTTGGCGGGGGTGAGGGGGGAAGTGCCACCATATTTGTTGAAGCAGAGACCTCAGTCCCAGGCCATGTGACCTCTTGAGGCTGGCAACCTTCAGCTGCTGCACAGGAAGAACCCCTCAGGGCAAGACCCCTGGGGACAGAGCAGCAATGGGCGGGCAGGTGTGAGGCATTGGCTGACCTCCACCCCGCAGGCCTGCTCCTCCTGCCCCTCCCAGGCAGCTCCTGGATCAGGAGGCTCACAGAGGCCGATCCCCTGTGGCGCCTGATTGCTCCTGGGTGTCGCTGGGCTCTTTCCTATCCCTCCCTCCAGACCTCCAAGTTGGCAGGTCAGGACAGCCCCTGGAATCATTTTGATAACCCAGAACAGAGCCTAGTTATTCAGGGTCCATATCACCTGTTTTCAAATGAGCTCAGCCTTGGAAGCTTTAGAAGATTCTAAAGGCAGTGAGTGCTGAGTGCCCCCCGGGTGTTACAATCTGTAGATTGTAGTGGAGATGAATGAGTGAGAGATCATCTTGCCAGTGGCCTGGAGTCTAGACTTCTCAGTGTTAGACATGGCAGTTCACCAAGCGGCTGGGTGGCCGTAGGCAAATACTTAACCTCTTCCTACCCCAGGCTCCCGATCCACCTAAGCGACAAAATGGTAACTTCTGCTTCTCCCTCCTCATGGGGCAATTGTCAGAATACGTGAAGTCGGATGCCCTACATGTGCACAGTGTGCACCCTTTATACAGCACTTCTGTGGGGAGATAATTCTCCATGGGTCTCCCACGTGCCCACAGAAGGGCTGACTGCTTTTGTTCTGGACTTTGCTCAGGACCAGCTTGCCAAGGGTGTCTGTAGAGCGAACAGCCTGGGAAGACAGAGGCAGTGCTGTCTCCACAGCAAAGGCAGGTCTGTTCACTGCCCAGTAGAATGAGGAGAATGTGTCTCTGTGGGGCAGAGCTCACACCAGCTCACCACCCATTCTAAATGCCGCGGGCTTCCTGAGTGCAGGGTTCCTGTCCCGCATGGGGGTCTTATGTTGCCCCGTGAACTGGGTTTTAGGTTGGTGCAAGAAATGCTGCTACCCGGCTTGCCGCTATAGCTGTGAGGAGTAGAGTCCTTCATCTCTGACCCATGAGTCTCGTGTCTTCCACCACCACCCGCGAAATTGGCTGACTTACTGGCTAGTTTACAAGGAGGGCGGCCGTGTCCAACCCCTCGTTGAGCTGAACAAAAGTTTGAGCCAATGTCTCCTTTCTGGCCTCCTCAACCCCCTGAGAGCCAGACGCGGCAGTATTTTCATTCCCATTTTGCAGGTGAGGCAACAGACGCTCAGGAAGTTTAGGGACATTTCCAAGGTCAGCTAATATCATGGCAGAGGAGACCCGTCTGGACAGTAAGTGGAAACAGTATTTCCTCCAAACCTCTCTTCTCTTCCCAAACCTGGATGGGGTAACTAGGAGTTACATGTGTGCTTGCTATTAAACTAATTTCTGGTTCCCTACAGAGAGCGAGTGGTACCAATGGGATTTTGCTTTATTATCCTCTTGCTCAAGGGACCAAAGTACATGGGGGTTTCCCTCGGCCATTCCTCCTGCGTCTGTCTCCCTGGAGCCTCAACAGTCACATACCTGGACACCCGGGCCAGGGGGCAGCTGGTGGCCTCCAGGTGATCCCCTGTGGAAAGCTTCAAGCCACACCCATCAACCAGGCTCTCTCAGCCAAGGAAATGCTGAAATGCCCGCAGGCAGGGAGCCCTGAAAGTCCCCACCTCGCCTCACCCTAGCCTGTGGGAGCAGGGAGGGGGCGGGCGGAGGCTGAGCTCCTAGGAGAGGAAAGGGCTGTGACTTGCAGCTTCCTCAGCAACAAAGGAGTTGGCACCGTGCGCCTGGAAGGAAGGTGATAAGAGGCGGCCAGCACTGGAACAGAGGAGGGGCCGTCCCGGCCTCACTGTGGAGGGCAGTACTGAGCTCTCTGAGGGGACTTCAGCTGAAGCCACGGGGCGCCCAGAACAGGGGCTGGAGTCCAGCTATGAAGAAATGCACGAGTCCGACTCTCTCTTCCATCCCTTTGTGTTGTGTTTTATGTTATATTTTATTGATATATTTTAAGTTTATTTATTTTTGAGAAAGTGTGCGTGAGCAGGGCAGGGGCAGAGAGAGAGGGGGACAGAGGATCCAAAGCAGGCTCTGCACGGACAGCAGTGAGGGGCTAGAGCTCACGAACTGTGAGATCACGTCCTGAGGCGAAGTCAGACATTTAACCGACTCAGCCACCCAGGCGCCCCTGTTTTGTGTTTTCTGATAAAAGGCAACTCTAATAAACCTCTAACATTAGGTTCCAAACATCATGCGTGTGTACCTGCCTGTGTATATGCTTTTGTGTGTGTGTGTGTGTGTGTGTGTGTATTTGCATGTGTGTGTTTGTGTGCGTATATATGTATACGTGTATATCTTCTGTGTGTATATCTTTGTGTGTATTTGTGCATGTATATATTTGTATGGGTCTGTGTCTTTGTGTATCTGTGTGTGTGTGGAGAGTAGGATGAGGGTACACACTACACAAGGGGAAAGAAAGGGCTAGGCTGCCATTTGATATTTGGTGACAACCTCAGGCTCCTAATACTCCTGATATCAGGCTCCCGACCTGAGCTGAAACCAAGATTCGGGCCCTAACCGACTGAGCCACCCGGTCACCCCACGGGTGGCTTTTTTTTTAATAGCTCTCCAGATGATTCCAGTGCACTGCAAAGACTCGGGCCACTCCGTCCACACGGAGCACCTGGGACGCGGCCTGTCTGGAACGAGACACATTGTAAGTGGAAAGAAACTGCACCCCAGTTTGAAGGCTCCGTGCAGCACAAATGTAAAATAGCCCAATATTTGTGTATTAGACGTTGAAATAGCATTTTGATATATTGGGTTACAGTAAATACATTGTGAAAAATAATTTTACCCGTTTCTTTTATTCAAAGGTGCTACTAGAGAATTTAAAGCCCCCAGTGTGGCTTCATTGGCAGCTCGCGCTGTATTTCTATCGGGTGCTGCGGCTCTAGCAGCCGCTTCGTGTTCCAGAAACAGGGCAGGGATGAAGTGGCCTGCCTGCCATCACGGACCTGTTGAGCCCAGGGCTGGATCTAAGGCAGCGACTCTACTCCCCACACCTGCCTCAGAGCCAGGCGACCCCACGCTGGCTCTGGGTGCAGCCCCGCTCGGGAGAGTGTCAGAAGGAAGCTTCGGCTGGAAGCAGAAGGCATTCCGGTGGTTTTCACTGCCGGCCCCCTGCAGCACCCGGCAAAATGCCTGGCACCACGTAAGCAATCGACTGAGGCAGCCTGGGAAATTGGTCCTCTGTGAGTATTGCTTCTGGATGCAAAGTCCTCGCCCTCCAAAGCCTTTGCAATGCTGTCCCCTGCTGGCTGGTCATCGCAAATGCTCTGTGAGGTCCCTCGGAAGCAACCTGCATGTGAGTGTGAGTGCACGCGTGTGTACCGTGAGTCACAGCAGCGTGTGTGACATGTGCGTGCGCTGTGTGTTACGTGCATGTGTTGCATGAGCGTGTTATGTGCACTGTATGAGTTGCATGAGCGTGTGTTACAGGTGCACGTGCAGAGTGTTGTGTGCGCACGTGTTGCGTACGTATCGCATAGCATGTGACGTGCACCGTGTGTCGCACAAGCGTGTGTTGCATGCACACGCGCGGTGTCGTGTGTGCACGTGCTGTGTATGTGTATCGCATGAGTGTGTTACATGCGTTCCGTGTTGCATGAACGTGTGTTGAAAGAACATGTATTGTCCACGCATGCTGCACGAGCGTGTGCTACCTGTGCAGGTGCTGCGGCTGTTGCGGCGAGCGTGTGTTGCGTAGGTGGGCGTGATGCGCGTGCGCACTTGCGCTTGCTCTAACACTCCCAAAGCGACAGTGTTCCTTATCTTACCTCTTCCCCCCATTCCCTGTAGCAGCAGTTGCTGGGGCCAGGCATCCTCGGTGGTTGTGGGAAGAGACCTCTGTTTACACGTCAGGGTCCCCAGACTTCAGGAAGGTCCTGCTGCCATGCTGGGTCTTTCTACAACACAAAATGGTTTCCATAATTGTACACAGATGTCCCCCCCCCCGCTGGCCACAAGAAGTCTCAAGTAGGACATTCTAGTTCAAACCTGTTTTGTGGTTCAGATGTCCCCTGCTTTGCACTCCACAGCTTGCTTTCAGGCTGGTATCTTCCTGGGGGAGGGGGCGGTGGGGGATTGAGAGCAGTGGGAGCAGACTTGGATTCTCCAGAGTGGAGATGCCTGATGCCAGGCAAGAAAAAAGAACAAGGCACAAATGTCTAATGGCCGAGCTTCTAGGAGACCAAAAGCACGTGGCATAAAATTCACAGATCGGCAACGTGTCAATGAGTGACTCGCTCTCCCGCACGCAGGCTCATCCGAGCGCGGCACATGAAGAACGCAGGTGGGGCCCTGGGGACCCAGGTGGCTTCCTCTCGGTCACTTTTGCAAGAGTAAAACTGAATCACGTTATCGCTACAGACCGCACAGGCAGGGGCATCCTGTAAATCCACTCTGAAAAACATTCTCTCTTTTCCTCCAAGGGGCAGTTCAATTGTGGTTTCTGGCCAAGAATCAAATGACTAGTCCGCTGGCGACCTCACTTTCAACATGGTTTCCTCATCCATAAAACGGCCCGACTTTTCTCAGTGGGGAGACAGAGGCTCTCTGGAGGTTCTGTATGTATGCCCACAGCTCTCGGTCCTGGCTGCGCTGAGAATGACCGTGGTCCGTGTCTCCGTGCAGACCCATTCCGTCGGAACTTCTGGGTGTCGGGGTTGGGGGGGGCGCCTGGATGGCTCAGTCGGTTAAGCATCCAACTCTCGATTTCGGCTCAGGTCAGGATCTCATGGTTTTGTGGATTCGAGCCCTGCCTCAGGCTCTGTGCTGGTGGCGTGGAGCCTGCTTGGGATTTTCTCTCTCCTTCTCCCTCTGTCCCTCCCCCAGTCTTGCTGTCTCTGTCTCTCTCAAAATAAATAAATTTAAAACTAAAAAAGAAAAAAAAAAAAAGAACGTCTGGGTGTCTGGATTGGGCATCGATGCTTGCTCTGGCCGGGCCAGGCTTACGTCCGTCCCATGATGGACACATCTGTCCTACTGTGCTCTCAGTGCTCCCGATGGCAGGTGACATGGCGAAAGATGGCTTTGGGAGCAGGCTCGCTCACATTTAACCTAACCTGGCCGAAGGGAGTCTTGACTGGGGGCGGGATCAGGACCCACTTTCTGCAAAGGAAATAAAGTCAGGGCCCGGCTTCCAGCCCCGGGCTTCTCTGGGCTTTTAGGTTCCGCTCTCTCCCTCCACCTCACCTCTGTCCTCTGCTCCTGCACAAACCCCTTCCTCTGGTTACTCTTCCCGGGGTTGCCCAGGAGGTGAGGGGAGGGCTCATTTCTGTCCCTGTCTCCAGCCCAGCCAGGTGTAGGTCTCTGGACTGTGCTCACATGCCTGGACCAAAAACCCAGGGTTTTGGTCCCTTTAAAGGGAAGGCCTTTTATTCATTTTTATTATTTTTCCCAGGCCTTTGCATTATGCACAGTTAGCTCTAACCATCAGAGATGGAAAGAGGATAAATTGGGAAGATAATTAATTCCTTCTGCACAGAAATTCTGCAGGGAAGTAGGAAAAATGTCAGGGTGCCCGTTGTTGGCGTAACCGCAGCCCCAGGCCTGCAGTGTCGCTAGGGAGGGCCCTAAACCCACCAAGTTGGCGTTCCCTCATCTTCTCTCAAATAACTCGTGCCCTCAGAAAGCTTACTGTCTCTTCCCCGAGGCCTATGTTTGGGGGAAAGGCAGATGCCTGTCTTTAAACAACCTTTGGTCCCAAATCAAGGAGCACGTGGAAAGTTTAAGGGGTCAAGTATAATCTAGAGAGATTATAAAATTCCTTGGAGCGCCTGGGTGGTTCAGTCAGTTGAACGTCCAACTCTTGATTTTGGCTCAGGTCATGATCTCACAGTTCATGAGTTCGAGCCCCAGGTCGGGCTCTGCACTCATAGTGCAGAGTCGGCTTGGGATTCTCTCTCTCTCTCTCTGCCCCTCTCTCTCTCTCTCTCTCTCTCTGTCTCTGTCTCAAAATAAATAAATAAGCTTAAAAAAAAAACCACATTAATCCTTTTTTGAAGGGATTCCAGAATTTGAACTGGAATTCTTCATTTGGCAGATGCTGGTCAGAGTTCTCCCAGCCCTGATCTTCCTTTCTTCCTTCCTCCCTTTCTTCCTTTCATAGGACCACAAAACTCAAGTCATTTATACACATCGCTGCCTTCCTTGTGGCTGGGTGTGGCCACATAGCTCGTTGTCACCCATGGAATGTGAACAGAAGAGGTATGCGCCACTCCCGCCTCACTTGCCACAGACGGAATTTGCTGCCCTGGACTCTCTTTCCCCTTCAGTGACATCTCATGGCCTGGCTTCGGTCTGGCAGCCAAGGACAGTACCCTAGGAGATGGTGGAGTCGTGAGATGGACGTCTGGGTCCTTGCCAATAAAGGTCAAAGCTCTCGTTTTTAGCAGAGCTGTTCCTCCAGTATGGGGAGCATTAATGAGTGGGAAATAAGCATCTGCCTTTCTTAAGCCACCGATTTTGGGGCTGTTTGTTACCCAAATGCACTCCCTCCACTGTGGAATTTTCAAGGACCACATCCCCCGCATCTAGGTTCAGTCCTCACGTGGCTATTCACGCCTATCTTCCCAAGAATGGCAACTTGCACGCCTCTATTTGCAAAATGCCTTGAATTCCATCCACCTTTCTTATAATCCCAGGTGCAGCAAAGGGTCCTCACAATGGAGTACCCTCCTACTTAGAGGCTGGGGTCTAACGTTAGAGCATGAAGTGCAGATCGTGGACAAAGTACTCCTTGAAGAGTCTTGTAGTGTTCCTCCACGTCAAGAGCATTCCTCAGGAAGCCCACGCCGGGCCAGCTTTTCATCTATCCTGGATAAAATGTTTGAGTTGTATTCACAAGTTAAGTAGTAGAAGAAATGTCTTTATATGTGTCTTTATATTCTCTTTTTCGTTTCCTTTTTGAGTAATCTCTACACCCGACGTGGGGCATGAGCCCGTGACCCCAAGATCAAGAGTCACATGCTCTTGCAACCGAGCCAGCCAGGCGCCCCCTGGAAATTTGAAAGTGTTTATTGTGGCAAGATACTCACAATACAGTAAGCTCTTGGGTTCTGAGCACGTTCTCAGGCTCACTTTCTCTAGGGCGCTGGTTCCCAATCAGAGGTGGGTTCGTCCCTCAGGGGCACATCTGGCGATGTCTGGAGACCTTTTTGATTGTTATGGTTGGGAAGGGGGTGCTACTGGCATCTGGCGGGTAGAGGCAGAAATGCCATTAAACGTCTTACAATGCGCAGGGCAGCCCCTATAGAAAAGAATTCTCTGGCCCCCAGTGTCTATAGTTCTGAGGTTGAGAAACCCTGCCGTAAGGCATAGGCTTGTTGAAAGGCATGGGAGGTTAAGTTGTACATGCACTTTCCAGAGCTGCCCCCAGGCCCTTCCCTGACTTGCACATGCTTACTCTAGTTTCAATTTGAGTAAGTTACATACACCGTTGCTGTTGTTCCTCTGGACCAGACAGGACACAGATGGCAGGATCATGGATCCTTGGCAATTTCCTTGAGGTACTAGTGTTCTAGAGACCAAAGATGTCCTATTTGGTTCGATCCCTGGCTGTAAGTTTCACCTACAATAATTAATAGTACTCTATCTGTTCTAATTTTTTTTTTTTTTTTTGCTTTCTAAGTGACAGAGGCTCCAACTCTCCTGATGAAAAAAAAAACACAACTCTGCTGACCTGCTGTTTTTTGTCAGGGACACCCCACAACAGCCAGTCTTAGGTTGTCTCCCCTTGGTTTTATCCTGGAGCATTTCAAGAAACACTCTCGTCGTGCTAGGCTCACACCACATTAATAGTTGCTCTCTCGTGGTGTCTTCTGCTCTCAGTGGTCCTTTCTCCAGCCACGCCTTGTAAACCGGCCTGTCAACTGTCCTCACTGGAGCCAGAGCTCTTCTCTGAACCCCTCCAGTCGTCCCGCACCATGTTGGTGATGAGGTGCCAGATGTGAATGGACAGAACCTGTGTGATCTGTGGGAGTCTCTCCAGCCCTGCTCTGGGAGGCACACAGGGTGACAGCCGCTGTGGGGGCAAGCAGGGACACTTCAGAAGGCTTTAGTGCCTCAAGAGCTAAAACAGGCACCCCAATTCACAATTCTTGTGGGTGCCTTTGCTGGTGGATGGCCCCAGGTATGTCCTCCGTACCCGGGCACGTGAATGTGAGCTATGGACAAGCCACCTGGCAGGTCACACAGTCAGAATGATGACAAAAAAACCCAGCAACCGTTCATGAGGTTCTGTTGTGTGTTGGGCATAGCGCCTCCTGCTTTACATACATTATCTCATTTAACCCCACAGCCTCGGGACCGTGACTCTAGATATCAATTCTGGGCACCGGGGAAACAACAGGGAATAGAGCAGACAAAATCCCGGCTCTCAGAAGGGCTGCATTCTGCCCTTGGGTACCCAAGCCACCTCGGGTGGCTCAGTGGTGAAGCGTCCAGCTTTTGATTTCAGCCCAGGTCATGATCTCACAGTTTGTGAGTCTGAGACCCCCATCGGGCTCTGCACTGACAGTGTAGATCCCGCTTGGGATTCTCTCTCTCTCTCTCTCTCCCTCTCTCTCCCCACCCCCATTTGTGCTCTTTCTCTCTCAAGATAGACAAACTTAAAAAAAAGAGAGAGAAGGGCTGAATTCTAGTGAAGAAAATAAGCAAAATGCGTAGTTCTTTAATTGAATCCTCATCTGTGATAAATAGAAAATTAGAAGTAGAACTTTCTTAATAAGCTAAAGGGGAACTCTAAAAATACCACCAGCAAGCATCCCAATCAATGATCATCTGATCATTGAAGGCTTTCCCTCTGACATGAGGAAGGGAACAAAGAAGCCTGCTCTTACCACATTTTTTTATGTTTATTTTTTATTTTGAGAGAGAGAGAGAGAAAGAGAGAGCCAGACACCGTGAGAGAGGCAGAGAGAGAGAATCCCAAGCAGGCTCCACAATCAGCATGGAGCCTGGTGTGGGACTTGATCTCACAACCAGGATATCATGACCTGAGCTGAAATCAAGAGTTGGATGCTTAACCAAGTGTGCCACCAGGCTCCCCTGCTCTCACCACTTACTATTCATTCTGTGACAGGAGGTCTTAGCTGGTGCAATAAAGCAAGAAAAATAAATTGATAAATAAATAACTTTTATAAGAAATGATACTGTTATATTGTCAGGCACAATGATTTTGAACTTAGCAGTTAAACTTTTAGGGTAAATAAGTGAATTTCTGAAGGTTACTGGATTTCAATGTTTTAAAAACTCAACTGCAGGCTGTAACAACACACAGTTAGAAAATTTGATTTAAAATGCCATTTACAGTAGAATAAAAAGTCAAATATCTAGGAACTAAAGTATTCAGTATCTCTACACTGACTGCAAAATACTGCAGAGAAATTCAAGAAAACCTAAATAAAGGGAGGGATATAGCATATTTACATATTGAGCTAAAGATTGAATATCATAGAGACTACAATTTTGTCCCCAATTCTCTCCAAGCTGAATAAGTAGATTCAATGCAATTCCATTAAAAACACCAGCCATTTTCTGTAGACATTGGCGGATTCTAAATGTTATATGGAAGGGCAAAGGGAGAAGAATAGCAAAGACAGTTTTGAAGAACAGAGTTGGAAAGTATGCACTGTCAGAAATCAAGTTTATTACAATGCTACATAATTAAGAAAATGTGGTGTCGGCCCAAGAAGAAAGAATAGACCAGAGAAAACGAATGGGAAGTCCAGAAACACATCATCCCCTACGTGGTCGCTTGACTAAGACACTTCAGTGGCAAAGGATGTTCTATTCAATCAATTGTGCCTGGAGGTATTGGATATTCATATAAGAGAGAAATCAACTGCATCCCTCCCTTATGCTATCAATAAAACCAATCCCAGTTGGATTTTAGATCTATGATAAGGAAAGCATAAAGTTCTACAAGCTAATACAGAAGAATGTCTTCATGACTTTGGCTAGGCAAAGTATTCTTAAGCACACACACAAAAATGGACTTAAAATTTTTAAAAATTTGACTATATTAAAATTAAGAATTTCTGTCGATTAAAAGCTACCACTAAGAAAAAGAAAAGGCAAGGCACAATGTGGGAGAATGTATTTGCAACTCAAGTCCCAACAAAAAACCTCAGATTTAGAATAAGAATTCTTTTTTTTATTAAAAAAAATTTTTTTAACGTTTATTTTTGAGATAGAGAGAGACAGAGCATGAACAGGGGAGGGGCAGAGAGAGAGGGAGACACAGAATCAGAAGCAGGGTCCAGGCTCTGAGCCATCAGCCCAGAGCCTGACGCGGGGCTCGAACTCACAGACCGTGAGATCATGACCTGAGCTGAAGTTGGATGCTTAACCGACTGAGCCACCCAGGAGCCCCAGAATAAGAATTCTTATAAATCATTAAGAAAAGGCAGATAGCCCAAGAGAAATATTACAAAAATACTGAATGTATACTAGAGGAAAATATCCAAATGGCCATCAACATATGAAAAGGTGTTCGATCGCATTAGTCATTAAAGAAATGCAAATTAAAGGGCATTTAGGTGGCTCAGTCAGTAAAGCAGTTAAGTGTTAAGCATTGGACCCTTGATTTTGGCTCATGTCAGAATCTCAAGGTTCTGGTTCTTGAGTTCGAGCTCCACAGCTCCGTGTTGACAGCGTGGAGCCTGTTTGGGATTCTCTCTCTCTTTCTCTCTCCCTCTCTCCCTCTCTCCCTCTCTGCCCCATCCCATTCATGCACTCTGTCTCTCAGAATAAGGAAATAAACATTAATAAAAATAAAAATGCAAAAATTAAAACCACAGTGTAGTATCTGTACACTCACATCAGAACGGTACAAATTTTTTAAAAGATTGACAATATACAATGTTGGTGAGATATGGAGCAAAGCACACTACCCGCTCTGCCCGTCGTCACGTAAACTGCTACAACCACCTTGGAAAACTGACCAGGAGCGTCTATTAAAACAACATACATGAATCCTATCACCCAGCAATTCCATTCGTCAGTCGCTACCCAATATGTTGATCGAAAGATGTGCAAGAATCGCTCCGGACTAGAAACACTGCAAATGGATAACTAAACTATGGTATATCTGTGCCATGAAATAAACACAGCATTGAAACTGAACAGGCAGCTCAGTCCCGTGACATGAATGCATCTGACACGCAAGAGTAAATGAGAGAAACCAGACACGAAGAGGATGGATTTTCCAGCTCCATTTATATAAAGTTAAGAAATAGGCAAACCTAATCTATAATGACAGAAGTCCAGGTAATGTACACTTGGGGAGACAGCTTGTGACTGTGGAGGGCTTCTGGAGTGCTGGAAATGTCCCATGTGTAGGTCTGGTGGTCATTACAGTTCAATGACATACGTAAAACACATCAAGCTGCACACTTACGCATAGGGCGGATTACATACTTTACTGTAATCATTTAGTTCAATTTAAATAATTAACCCATTAAATAAAGTCACAGTGTTAAAAAAAAACCCCTCCGATTTATTCTTTGTGCAAATGGTATGTGGGGGTGCAACGGGTACAGAACAAGGGGCTGGCGGCGTGGGTCTAGAAGCTGAAGAGCTGGGTTTTTTGTAACCACTCACACAGTCTCCTCTCCTGTCTCTTGAGGGAAGGGAGTTAAGCCTGATGATGACTTAAAAGTTGCTCTGCTAACCAAACATTCTACAACTGACCGTCTGCAGTTATTTTTTGGGGGGAGCAATCGAGACTCCCATACACGGATGACGAGAGCGTAAATTGGAGGCAATTTGGCAGCTATCGATCACAGGTTTTAGGACACACAACGTTTCATCCAGCAATTGCAGTTCTAGGAGTGTGTACTTGCCCATACAGACCCACGAACCTGGATGGAGGGTGTTTATTGCTGCCTCCGGAGAGAAAAAGCAACAATCTAAAGGTCAATAGGAAACGATGATGTAAAACACAGAGCACACGCAGAAGGGAATTTTATGCATGGCGCGGCCGTTTAAAAGGATGAGATGAACAGACATGGAAATGTATTTACAAAAGACATTTTTAAATACAAAATAAGTTCAAGAACCAACAGGAGAGGTGGTCTGACTTGGTCATAAGCAAGAGTTCTACAACCAGACAGCCGGGGCTCAGACCCTGGCTCTGTCATTTCCCAGCAAGCCACTGACTCTCGGCATGCCTTTTCCCCCCTCTCTGTGTAATGGGGGTGTAGATAGTACTTACAAGGCTCTTCTGAGACTTAAGTTCTGCACGTTAAGGACTCAGGGTACCGGTGTCGAGCAAATACCTCCAAAATGTTATTTGTTACTATACATGTAGTGTGATCCCATTTATGAAAATCAAGACAATAGCCAATGGATAGGCATCTCGATAAATATGTGCAGACACACTTAAAGAAGAGCTATATCATAGTTTCCTCTCTATATGTATCAGTGACGTAATATTTTTACTGGTGCATTTCAAAAAGGCCACATTCTCTCAACCAGTCAAGCTGTATAAAGCAGAGAAATAGCTCCCAGCCCCGTCAACCCGGTTTTAGGATACAGTCTGCCCAATGCTCAGAGCCTTTCCCCCATTTCTGAAGACCCAGCCTTCTTCACACCCGCCCCACCCCTTCAACCCCACCTGCCGCAGCCCCACCCCCATCCGGTCCATTCCCTCTTTCTTTTTTCTTCTTTCCACCTCTAATCAGGAAAACATTCATTGGATATTGCAAGAGAGCATCATAAAGAAGCAGAACTGATTTTAAATAAAAAAGTATCGTTCCTTAACCAGTTCTATCAAACCAACATGCTGTTCTGGAAGGGACCACTTTCTCCAATAATGCTGGAATTTTCTGGAAGTCTTAGAGGCTAAGGAGTGTAAACTCGTACCAAAGGCTCAGACAGGACTATCAAAGTAACTCCCTTAGACACAAATGATGCTCCCTTGAATGTTCATCTTTCACGCATACCCGCGGGAATGTCTATTACTTGAGTTTGACTCGCTTCAGGTTCAAGGCCGAATTGTGAGAAAGTTTTTAAGAAACTTAACAGTCTAGTTTCCATAAGGTTTTTAATAGTCAGGGTACCACAAATATGGCAGGAGATGCTAACAGTCGGTGCGGCTGGGATGGAAGAGAGAACAGTTAGAGACATCTGGGAGGAAATGGTACTTCCGTGAAAGCTACAAAACATCAGATCAACAAAAAGCTGTTAAGCTGCGTGAGGAAAGATGGGAAGAAGAAATGCACAGAGCCTCCAGGGAAGCCTTTCTCCATGGGCTGGGTTTCTATTTTCATCTCCAGTGGAATAGTCCATTGGATTGATGGCAGGAAGCGGGGAGGAGTTTGGAGCCTAAGCTATCAAAGAAGAAAGTTACCAAAAATACATTGAGCTAATGTTGTTCCCAGTACAGTGTGGTTTTATACTGAAGCAACAAGTAGCCATGGAAGACTATTATTATTATTATTATTTTCATTGCGATAAGTGTACTCTTTAATCCCCATTACCTATTTCACCCATCTCCCCCTGCCCACCTCCTTATCCATGGGCACTTGGACTGCTTCCCTATCTCAGGTATTGAAAATAACGCTGCTATAAACATGGCGGTGCACACATCCCTTTGATTTAGTGTTTTTGTTTTTGCGAGGTAAATACCCGGTAGTGAGATACACTGGATCATACAGGAGCTCTATTTTAAATTGTTTGATGAAACACAATACCGTTTTCCAGACTGGCTGCACCAGCTTGCATTCCCACCGACAGTACACAAGGGTTCCTTTGTCTCCACATCCTTGCCAACATTTGTTGTTTCTCTGTGGAAGATTTTTGAACAAGTGAATGACTAAATCAAAATAACATTTGAAAATTGCTAGTCAAGGGGCGCCTGGGTGGCTCCGTTGGTTGAACGGCCAACTCTTGATTTTGGCTCAGGTCATGATCTCATGGTTCATGAGTTCAAGCCCTGCATCAGGCTCCACTAAGCAGTATGGAGTCTGCTCAGTATTCTTTCTCTGCCCCTCCTCCACTCATGCACATGTGCACTCTCTCTCTCTCTCAAATAAATAAAACTTAAAAAAAAAAAAAGAAAAGAAAAATACTAGTCAAGCAACAAGGAAAAGTCCTTCTATGAGTCAATGGCCAATGGAATCCACTTTCTTTTCTCATTCAGACTTCTGCCTCTGGGTAGATTAGCCTGCTGTGCACACAGCCTTTCCTCCTGCAAGCTTGGGGCCCCCAGTGCTCCGGGTTGGGCCACGAACACACGAAGTTTCTGGGGAGAGGTTGGCAAACACCATTTCCAATTGTTTTGCTATAGGTGTCGTGGGTTTAATGCCAAGACCTCTCACCTGTGCCATCTAGACTCTTGCTACTCCAAAAACGGTTTAGTGACCAGCAGCACTAATGTCACCTGGGAACGTGTTAGAAAGTTTCTCTGGCTCCCCCCCAGCCCTAGTGAAACTGTACTGTCACAGAATTTCTAAATGATTCATTTGCATTCTAGATCTCTGGGTCTCCCCTCCACCTGCCAGGCTTACCTGGCTTTATCCCCCACAGCTTTGCCTGGGCTCCCCATCCCACCTGTGGGCTCCACTGCCATCTCCCATGCTTGGCTTGGGTCTCTGGATACCCATCTCTGGGCCATCAACCTCTTCGCCATCGACATTTCTCTGATTATCTGTCTATGGAGACCCACATGGTTATGGAGACAACCAAAAAGAAGCCAAGAGTCATCAGAGAAGAAAACAGATCTGGTAGTTGATGCTCGTGACTTCTTTTTTCCTTTCTTCCTCTCTTTCTTCCTTCAATTTCTTTCTTTCCTTTTCTTTTCTTTCTTTCTCTCTCTCTTCCTTCTTTCTCCTTCCCTTCCCTTCCCTCCCTTCCCCTCCCCTCCCCTTCCCTTCTCTTTCTCTTTTTTTCTAGTCCTTTCTTTCTTTTGTTCTCTAATGTGCTCTGTGGACCCACAGCACCAGCATCCCCTGGGAACTTGCTAGAAATGCAAATTCTGGGACCCCCAGTACTAACTACTGAATCCGAAGCTCTGGGGTGGGGCCCAGCAGCCTGTTAAGCAAGCAAATTCTGCTTCCTCCTATTCAGGAGAAGCTCTGTCTGAGCTGCCTCTCATTGACTAACGCAGCCGTGGCAGGTGAAGTCACCAGCTTTCTTCAAGTGTTACAACCGCTCTATTGATTCCCATCTGTCCTGATGTATTTATTGATTTGGAAGACAAAATAGAAGATACCTGAATGCCTACTAAACTAGCAGATCATAATATCGTGAGTAGGCTGATGGTTCTGCGGTAATTTAAATACAGCAGAAGGTATTTCCAACATCTGATTATTGATCTGTGAGGTGGAGGAGTGATTTCAGCCCATTGTGTGAACCCAGCTCCCTCTGCCTCAATAGGAGGTGATTCTGTCCTCCAGGTAGATAATTACAGACCCTCCCCCCAAGGCAGCCATCACCCCATCGGGTGGGAAAATTATCATCCAGCTGAAAATTTTTGAGACAAAGAAGAAATCAGATTCAAAAGCAGGTTTGTTTTTTGTTTTTTGTTTTTGTTTTTTTGTTTTTTTTTTTTTGGTGGGCGAAAGAAAGATTTCGGTTTCAAAAATCCATTTCCTTCCAGTAATGAGAGGCAACAGTTTTGAAGTTAGAGATGAGCCATGAATGAGCATTGAAAAAAGGGGCTCAGCACCTAAGCCTTACGTTCGCTCGCACTTAAGCTCAGCCTATAAAACAAAGCAGAGGTGCAAAATTCCACATAAATGTGTTTCAGAACTTAATGTTCACCTTGACATCGCAGCCCAAGTTCACGGTCAGAAGTAACAGGGAGAGACTGTCGGGCCCCTGAAAGGAAACTGAGCCCTTGGGATAATTACGGCCTGTTCTTAAAGATAGAAATCTGTGTCCGAGTCCTGGGTCTTGGGGCCAAGCTGTTTCCTGTGAAGCTAGGGTGCCCACGGCTCCTCCTGCTTCCTTCTCTGTGGCAATTCAATCACCAGGGCCTTCCTATCCCTGGGCCCTTCCGCCCTCTTCCTTCCCGTGGCCAATTCCTACTCATCCTTCAAGGCTCTGTTCATAATCACCTCACACAGAAACTCCGTGGCTGCCAGACTAGTTTCTCTCCCTTAGCTCAGCCGCCCCATGGTCCCCTGTCCTTCTCTCCTAATAGAGGGTGCTGCAGTTTCTAAATGTCCTTCTCAGGTCAGGATCTCATGGTTCATGAGTTCAAGCCGCACATCGGGCTCTGTGCTGTCAGCACAGAGCCCACTTCGGATCCCCTGTCCGCAACCCCCCACCCCGCCACCTCTCCCCTGCTCATGTGTGTGCACACATGTGGGATCCCTCTCAAAAATAAAACATTAAAAAAATTTACTTCAAAATCAGCACAGGGTGTGGAATTATTTGTTCCCATTAGTCAAAAGGTTGGCACTTAAGCAGGTATGATCTGACACACGTCAGAAACACGTAATCTGATTAAAAAATAAGCAGAGGACCTGAATAGATAGATTTCTTTTTTTTTTAAATTTTTTTAACGTTTATTTATTTTTGAGACAGAGAGAGAGACAGAGCATGAATGGGGGAGGGTCAGAGAGAGAGGGAGACACAGAATCCGAAACAGGCTCCAGGCTCTGAGCTGTCAGCCCAGAGCTCGATGCGGGGCTCGAACTCATGGACCTCGACATCATGACCTGAGCCGAAGTCGGCTGCTCAACCGACTGAGCCACTCAGGCGCCCCGATAGATTTCTAAAAGAGACTTACAGATGGCCAATAAGTACATGGAAAGATGGTCACAACATCACCCATCATCAGGGCAATACAAATCAAAGCCACAGTGAGATATCACCTCACATCTTTTCAGATGGCTACTTTCAAAAAGACAAGAGATAAATGTGGGCCGGGAGGTGGAGAAAAGGGGACCCTTGTGCAATGTCAGTGCGTATGTGAACTGGTGCAGCCACGGCGGAAAACAGTACGGAGGTTCCTCTAACTATTGAAAAAAGAACTGCCACATTATCCACTAATCCCACTTCCAGATCTATCCAGAAGAAAGGAAACCAGTACCTGGAAGAGATGGTTGCTCTCTCACATCCACTAAAGCATCTTTAACAATAGCTATGATATAGAAATAACCCAAGTGTCTGTCAATGAATGAATCAAGATGTAATATATATATATATATATATATATATACACACACACACACACACACACACACACACCATGGAATATTATTCAGCCATCAAATGGGGAAACCCTGCCATTTGTAACAGTTCAGATAAAATTGAAGGGCATTAGACTTAGTGAATAAGCCAGAGAAGGAAAATACTGTATGATCTCACATGTAGAATCTAAGAAAGTCAAAATCATGGAAACCGAGACTAGAATGGCGGTTGCCAGGGGCTGGGAGTGGAGGCTAGAGAAAGTGGGGATTTGTCGGCAAAGGGGGTAGACTTTTTGTGATGAGATGAGTACGTTTGGGGGTCTAATGTGCAGCATGGTGAGGGCAGTCAAGAACATCGTATTGGATATTTAGAACTTGTGGAGAGTAGATCTTATATGTCCTCACCACACGCACACATAACCAACGGTGTGAGGTGATGGGTGTGTTAATTAACTCGGTTAGGATGATCATTTCATAACGTATACGTATAGAAAGTCATCACGTGGTACACCTCAAATATACACAATTTTATTTGTCAGTATACCTCAGTAAAGTGGGGAAAAATCGAGCCATCGTCCAAAGGTGGCCACTGCAAGGTCTTGTTACCTATTCCTGATCAACTGTTCACTCCATTCTTCAGCACACGAAAGGCTATCCTTTAGCATATGAACCCTAGAAATCAGGTTTTTAATGTTGAAAACAAAGGATTATTGACTAGTGTGTTAAATGTTAGCAATAAGCCCTCGTTAGTGGAATGCAAGGAGGTCGAGATATGTGAGCTATGTGGATAGGAAAAAATATTTTGGAACTACTCCTCACCCTTGTAAAAGGGAGGCCCGTACCCTTAGGGATGGTCCTGGGGTTCGGCCCCAATGATCTTGTTTCTGATGGAGTTTTTTGAGGACGTTTTTGTTGTCTGATGCCCACAGATTCTGCCCACAGAATGTGCTCTTCTCTAGAACAAGCTTTTCACCAAAGGGGGGATTGGACACCTAAACAGGCAGCAAACTGCCTTCATCAAGCTCCCAAATTAGTTATCTAGGCCATTAGGGGCCTGCATGCTGCAAATAAACACTTGTTTAATAAGTGTCGCCGTGTGCGGTGAAATTTGGTCAAAAGCTTGCTTCTTCTACTGTGAGCTGGTGGAGAGGTGGCGAGGATTACCAACTCCCCAGCACCCTGAATTTCTTCCAGGCTGCAGAGGCCTCCCAGAAAGAACCCGGGGCTGTGCAAGCCCTGACTGTGATCACTTGCCTTCCGTCTGGTTGTTCCTGGTCAAGTGTCAGGCAGGGCAGGGAGACCACGCGTTAAACAACTCATCGCAGTGAAATCCCTTCGAGAACGGATGGCCAAAGTGTTGCGGCCTGCCCGTATAGCCACATGAAGATAGCCCAGGAGCACGCGGGAAGAAAATATAAACAGGCATATGAGGCCTAAGTATGAGAATACATTTGCCAAGAAAATGCTGGGTTTTACGGGATCTCACAGAAAAGAAGGAAAGAAGGTTGGCAAGTAGAAAAACAGCAAGAGTTTTCACACGTTGCCTTTTTTTTAATTGAACTAATCTTTCTTTTGAGTTTTGGTCCTTCTTTGCTGTAATTTAAAATTCGCTGCTTCCATAATGGTTGGAGATGATGTACAAACATGGGGAGAGGAACAGATATTTTCGGTATTTTTAAAGTATCAAATTCATTATCGAGTTACCCCATACTTCGGTTTCTGTCACTTTCCCGTGATTCTATGTCAGCAGGGTACAGAATACAGCATGGGTAAGGAATTAAAAAAAAACAACAAAAACAACCCAACAGGAGAAAAGCTTCTCTGGGCGCAGATGTGTGATAAGTATCTGTTAGACTGAACGAAGAGAAGGCCAAAATTCCTTCCCTCTGGTGCTGATTGTCCTCATCTATCATCAGGCCTGAGCTGAACCTCACGTCATGGCCAAAGGCTCTTCCGACGAACTACTGCTCATTCCAGGACGGATGGTGTCTTCTGTCCTGTGGCTCACGTTCTTTTGACCAGCCAGGAGCTGCAGGCTAATCAGTGTCGCTATAGATTCTGCTCCACAGTTCCCCTGTACAACTGGGTGGCACCCGGCCACATGTGGTTATGGCAGTGTGGCTGGTCCCAACGGAGATGTGCTCCAAGTACAAATACATACTGGGTTTCAAAGACTTCGTATAAAACAAAACAAAACAAAACAAAAAGAATAGAGCGTCTCTCAGTTACGATGTTCATCCGATCACATGTTAAAATACTACTCTGGAAACATAGGGTCAAAGAAAATACATTTGAGTTTACCCATTTCTTTTTACTTTTTTAATGTAGATACCAGGAAGTTCAAAACGACGTAGGAGGTTTGCTTTTGGGTCTCGCATCGTATTCGTGTTGAAGAGCATTGGTCCAAAGAGAAGTTCTGTTGGAAAAGTGGCAGGTGAAAGGAAGCTGGGCGTTATCTGGTCTGGAGGGGTCCTTGCTGGCACTTGACTTTGGCCATCCAGGGTTCCCGCGAAGATGTGCCCCTGGACCTGTCTAAATCAGGCCGGGTCGTTCTGAAACTCCAGGTGGTGTCGTGGATGGATAGACACAATGATTTATCGTTCACTCATTCAACAAATACCTACTGACTACAGACTACGTGCCACACGCATTGTTAGTCCCCACGCCAGAGACGCTGTCTTCTGAGAGAGAGAGAGAGAGAGAGAATTTCGATGCAATGAGCAAGATTCTAGAGCTCAGAGTTAGCAGAGTTCTCGTAAATAAATGGATTTGGAATAGGGAAGATAGTAGGATTCGATGTTCAGACAGGCCCAGGAGCTAGAGACTGAGAGGAATTTTGAGTAGTGCGTAGATGATCTCTAGGGGGAGAAGTGAGGAAAGAGCCTTCTATGCGTTCTTTTGGGAATCCTGTTAGAGGTGGAGAGGGCTCTCCTCTCTCTCCCCGTTCCCCTGGGTTACTAATTTGATGTGAACATTAGGTTAATCACCCTCTTACTGCCTCGCTAGCCATATTAATGAAATATTCCACCTAGTACGAATGCCGGCCGGGCCTTCCTCTCTCCCCTAGGGAGCCATTCCCTTGCGCATGTGGAGTTGAACTTTTCTTCTCCCCTTTCGTTCTGCTGAGTGAGCAGACCCCGACTAACAACACCTGCATCCGACTCACTCTGCAACTCAAGCCAAAGGGTAGAGAGGCTGGTCTTTGCCGAGGGATGGGCTGGGCGCCGTGGGAGCGGCCAGGCGTCTCTCTTCCTCATTTCCTGTCAAAGGAGGCCACCGGGAGGTTTCAGAGAGACTAGTGCCACAGTTCCATAGATAATGCTGCTCATTGTCACTGGTTGACACGTACCTTCTAACTAGTGTGCAGTCATGGCCAGTCCAGCAGGGACCCCTGTTTCCTCGGTGCTTCCCTTTTGGTTGAGCAAAAATTACACTCCTCATTAGAGCCTTAGGTAAGGTGGCTCTGTTGGTTAAGCGTCTGACTCTTGGTTTCAGCTCAGCTCATCATCTCTCGGTTCATGGCTTCAAGCCCGGCATCAGGCTCTCCACTGACAGTGCGGAGCCTGCTTGGGATTCTCTCTCTTCCCCCCTGCCCCCCTCTGCTCCTCCCCTGCTCTCTCTTTCAAAATAAATAAACAAACTTGTTAAAAAATAAGGCAGATTTTGGAACAAATGAGAAAGCAACACCAAATTGTTTCCTTCCCAAATGCAGCACTTTGAACATTTATATCCTAAAGGCATTTACTCACCACATATAAAGACAGTAGCTGTTGCTTAAATAAACCACTAGTTTAAGAATAGAATCATCAACCTTAACCCTAATATCCTTGTAGTCACTGTTAGTGGATCCAGGCTCAGTGTATATATATATATATATATATATATATATATATAAACATTTGCCAGATAAGTCTACACCACGACATCATTATTTCTGGTGCTTCAAAACGTTGTTGTGGGAGCTTCTTAACATAAAAGTTAACATCACCAGTCATATGACCCTGATTATATTTGTTTTTCTACAAACATTTAGGTCACTTTTTCCATCCCTTTCTCAAGCTGGGCATGGGGGCCATCGGATCAACTCCCCCGCTAAGAGCCTGGGACAGTGACCCAACCCCCCGCCCCCGCCCTGCTAGTGGCTGAGCAGTTAGGCTGGGCGGGGGGGGCACACATCCGTGGGTGAACACGCATTTCTTAGTCAAGAGATACTAATTCTAATGCTTATCTGCGGAGCACATACTGGGTTCTGAGCATGGGGCGAAGCGTTTTGCAGATGCCTTGTTTATTCCCTACCTTTTGAGGTGGTTTAGTGAATAGCAACCGAAAATCCAAACGCTCTCCATCAGTGGATGAATGGGTCAACAAAATGGGGTCCATACCTACAGCGGAATGTGATGCATCCTACAAACGGAAGGGAATTCCGACGTATTCCGTCGGAAGGGAATGCCACAGCACGGATGAACCTTGAAGACATTAAGCCAAGTACAATAAGTCAGGACAAATACTATCTGATTCTGCTTATACGAGGCACCCACCTAGAATGGTCAAACTCCTAGAGACAGAAAGTAGGCTGGTGGTCGTCAGAGGCTGGGGGGAAGGAAAATGGGGAGCTAGTGTCTAACGGGTATGGAACTGCAGCTGGGGAAGACGAAGGGCCCTGAGACGGATGATGGGAGAACAGCGTGAACATACTTAGGGTGCCACAGAGCAGTGCACCCTAAGTGGCTAATGTGGTAAATTTTATGTTATGCATCTTGTGCCACAATTAAAAAAAAAGGTAAAAACATTGTCAGGTGAGAAGCTGATATTACCAAGAGACGTTCTTGTTTGATCAGTTTGGGGATTCCTATCCGAAAAGAATCGTTTGTTTGGATCTTGCATTGTCTTTGTTTTTAACACTGAACAGTAGAGACGGTTTCTGGAAACTACCAACGTAATCTTTTTCCCAACGTCCTAAACAAAGAAATTTCTTTCTTCTGTTCGTCATGATGGATTGAATTTGCCTCCAACGTGATGGGATAACTTTGCCAAATCCCCCTGAATGTCTCCCTCTTGGGTTTACTACCACTCCCTGCTTAGGAACTCTGGACAAAAAGGATCCAACCTGTCTGGCTTGAAGTACCCTGGCCTCACGCCCACACCCACAGGGCCCATGCATCCGAAAATCTGGACTCTTTCCTCTCCAGACACTGAAGATGCTGAATGAGGGCAGCAGCCCTGCTGAGGATGAGGGATCGGTTTTATCTTGCTGTGGGGACTTAAGCTACGGTCGTGTATGGAGAGTTCTTCTTGCCCTTCTCCATGTTGGAGACCATCCCTGAAACGGAAAGCCCTAATCATTGCCAAAAGTTGCTGATCTCCTCCAGAGACGCCTTAGGCTCTGCACTGGTGATACTTAGTTATTTATTGATAATTTGTTAATGTTCTTGCTATCTATAAGTGCCTTGATTCGCTTATTCGATACCCGCAACTTAATGGGGTGGATGGACAACGACATGCGATTTTGGGGGGGGTGGTGAGGAAAGTAAGACCAAAGAGATCGAGGGATTTGCTTAAGGCCATGATTCTTCCACTTAAGCATGTTTCCAAATCGCCCGGAAGGCTTGTTAAAGCAGCGTGCCGGACCCCACTCCCAAAGCCACTGATTCACGAGGTCTGCGTAGGCCTGAGCATGTGCCTTTCTCACAAGCTACTGGGGGATGGTGATGCTGCTGCTGCTGCCCCTCAGGGGCCACGGGACGGTCACAGAGGCGGTGGGTGGCAGGACCGGGCTGTGTTCCTTCCACCCCCAGTCCCGTCTGCCAACTGATGGTCGAGCATGTGCAAGGGGTGGTGCCGATTCCTAAAATGGATTCCACAAACCGTTTCCCCCAAGAAGCGTCATCGTTTCACAATCAGGCAACTATGCTGTTAGCCCCTTGCAGGCAGGAATCAACGTCGTTTACCCCTTTCCCTCCAAGCTCCCTGCACAGTAAGCCGCAGGTGGCTGTTGACTACTAACGGACGTATAATTCCGCCAAGGGAAAGAATTCACCCAGGCCATCTACCGATTTCTGAGGTGTGCTTTACAAATGGGAAAACCAATGAGCCACGAGTTTCTTAGGCTGCACCCTCACCTGCTTGAATGTTCTTCATGATCATGTAGCTCAACTTGGACTTGATGAATCGAACGCCTCCTTTCCTCCTGCCTGGAGCACAGAAGGCTCTCCTCCCGGAGACAGAATCTGGAGCAAAACGCTGTGACGCCCATAAATCTCCCTCTAATGAATCGGGCCTGCAGGCTGCGTTAAATATGAAGCTGGGCAGCGTCTGCCGCTGTTAGCAATGCCAACAACAATATGGAGGCTGCTCACTGTCATCGGGGCATCGGGGAGGGGCTGAGAGGCTCTCTGGCTTTGAACCACCACATCTGCACCGCATTAACGTTGGACCAGATGACTTCACGGGGTCTGCTGTGTTCCTGGGAGGGTTTTCTTCTCTTTTTCTCTCTCTGTCTCTGTCTCTCTCTCCCTCCCCATCTCTCTCTCTCTCTCTCTCTCTCTCTCCCACATACACACACACACACACACACACACACACACACACACACTACTTTGTTCAAACTTCCATATGAATATATATCCTCATGTGACACAAATCATTTTAACTCTGAATTCTGGGCTCCGTCGGCCTGGCTGACGAGGTCTGACTCTTCTCTCCCAAGCCCACAGGCCTCCAAGGCTGCATGTCTAAATTGACTGGGTGCCATTTTAATTATTTATGTGTTTTTACTTTCTCAGGCTCTGCCAATAACAATGGGAAGCTCTCTGGTTTACATCAACAGGACACAACAAAACAAAATAAAATAAAACAGCAAAGACTCCATTTCCGAAGTGTCTGAAGGAGAGGAAAAGGACTTTCTGAACATATGCTTAACAATTGGGAGTTTTTGCTAGCAGTTACGTTTCAGAGAGAAGAGAGGAAATGTGTCTGCCCTGGAACAGTGTGAGGTACACCCCAGGGCAGGGCGAGCGAACTTGGATTTGAGGCTCTAAGTTCGTGTCGCTCTGTGTGAAGCTATCTTGGCCCCTGAGGCAAACCAGAAATTCAGTAGAGATGATTCCATTTTTGTTTAAAGTGGTGACATTTTTGTGGCGCTTGGATGGCTCAGTTGGTTGAGCGTCTAACTCCTTGATTTCGGCTCAGGCCTGGTCCCAGGGTCGTGGGATCGAGCCTCATGTGAGGCTCCTGGCTGAGGGTGGAGCCTGATTAAGATTCTCTCTCCCTCTCTCTATGCCCCTCCCCCACTCACACTCTATATCTAAAATAAATAAATAAATAAAGTTGTGACACTGTTCATCACGGATTCCTCTGCATTATGTTTTCTTTTTTTTATGGATGTGGGATTGATTAGAAATTTTTGGTGCCCCTTGAAACTTTGCATTTGAGACATGTGCTCCTGACCACGGTCTAACTAACTTTCAGTTTGTGTACAATTCTCAGACAGCCACGAGCCTGAAAACGTGGTTATACTGAAGAAGGTCCGAGGTGACGATTTGGCGAAATGGGTTAAGTTTTTTGGACAGTACGAGTTGAATTCATGAAGAGCTTTGCATCTGCTGGACACGTCTCATGGCTTCTCTTGTTCTGGAAGCTCTGGGAGCGTGGACGCCGTCTGATTATTCCACTGTATTCTTCAAAACAAGGACCGTCCCTGGTATAGTAGATCTTCAATAAATATGTGTTGGAAAAACCCTGTGAGGTTAGTGTTGTTATTTTCCTCATTTGTGAAATGATTTTGGAGGAATCGGATGATTTTCTAAAGTCACACAGCTGGGTGAAGCCCAGACCGTCCACGCCAAGCCCTGTGATCTTGACAGGTGACCTACCTATTGTCACAGAAAGCTGAGGATTCCATCCCTCAAGGTTACCCATTACCGATAGGTGTTGATGATTGCTACTTCTTGGAAATCCACGAAAATAACTATGAGATTAGATGCAGCTTTTTCTTAAGCTGCCTCAGACAGAAGCATTTTAAAATTCCTCGGTAGCTGCCAATCTCGTGATTTTATTTTGAAAAATGCTTTCAAGCCTGACCTATTCAGCCTGCTGTGGATAGGAGCAGAGATGTTAAGACACCTCAACAGACACAGACACAGGTATATGTCTCTGCTTGCCACCTGTCGGGCAGCCGGGAGCTTCTGAGAGCACCCTCTCTAAATTGCCACCGAGACTTTGTAGGATCTGGTCAAAGTACCCTAAGTGTAACTCACCCAGAGTATCAATCTAAGATAAAATACCCGGGCCAGTGGCCTTCCTGTTCTATTTGTGTCTGTCCTATAGCACAAGAATGCATAGAATATAACAGGCGGTACCCATCTATCCACAGCACTTCTTTTGTCTAGGAAGATTGGCAATTGCCTTTACCTTGAAGGCAGAAATGACAGAGGAGCCCTAACATTCTCAGGACTCGCAAAGCCAGAGAGAAAAAAAAAAAGTCAGGAAATTCAGCTTTCATCACAGGAAGCATCAGGATCTCGAAGGGGGATTAGCATACTCTTCTGTAAAATAATAGGTATTTTCAGCTTTGCAAGCCATAATCTTAGTTATGACTACTCAACTCACTCGGCAAAGGGGAGTTGAGTTCCATAAACAATGTGGAAATAAGTGGATGTGGCTGTGTTCCAACAGAGCTTTGTTCGCAAAAGCAGGCATTGGGCCAGTTTGGACTCACAGGTGAGCTGTGTTTTGCCAGCTCTCGGTCTCGAATGCTGTTTCCCACTACTTAATGATGCTGTGTTTATTTATTTATGCACCTCCAAACAAAATACACGGACCACACCAAGAATGACAAGGGTTGACCTTTGTAGAACACTTACTATTGACGGAGCATGTATGCGAAGCCTCTTCCTCGGGCCTGCAGAAACTTACATCCAGCCAAGCCAGTCCCCTCTTTCTCGTCTGACACCCCTAATCCAAGCCCATTCTCTCACCTGGACTGTTACAATGGTGTCCTAACGGGTCATCCCTTCCTCCAGTCCTGCCCTGCGCAACCCCTTTCTGCACAGGAGCCAGAGCGATCTTCTAAAAATGTAAATGGGGGGCACTGGGATGCCTCAGTCAGTTAGGCGTCCGACTCTTGATTTGGGCGCAGGTCAGGATCTCACGATTCATGAGATCAAGCCCGGCGTCGGGCGCTGTGCTGACGGCACGAAGCCCGCTTGGGATTTGCTCTCTCTGCCCCTTCCCCGCTTGCATGTGTGGGTGCCCACACGTGCTCACTCTCTGTCTCTCAAAATAAATAAATAAACTTAAAGAAATGTAAATCAGATCGTATCCTCTTTGATGACCCCGTAACTTGGGATGCAACCCCTTTCGCTGTCTCCTGCTGCCTCCTCACTCTCTGGGTTCTGGCCACACTGGCCTTTTTAAAGCCCCTCGCCTCACCGGCTCTTTGCCACCTCAGGCCTTCCCACAGCAGTTTCCTCTTCCTGGACCCCTCCCCACCTCCACCCTCTTTCCTCTTGGTGAGTCCCCAGCACCCATCTCAAATACCACGTTCTCGAGGGAGCCTTTCCTGACTCCCGAGTGAGGTGGGGAGCCCGTGCCAGTTTGCTTACTCGGCTCCCCAGAGCTTTCGTTCGAGGTGCTCATTTCCAGGGATGAGTAGACCATCAGCTCCATGAGGGCAAGGACAGTGACTGTCTTATTCAAGCCGTGTCCCCAGCACCTAGCAAAGAGCCTGGCACAGAGTGGGTGCTCCACAGACTTCACTAAGGCACACGGAAGCCAATCAAGGCATGAGGTGTCTGAGGGCATTGGTCCCCTCACCCAAGGCACCATCATTGGGCTAGCTTAATAGAAAGGAAGGAACCACAAGGATGCGGGGTGACCGAGAAGCTGAGAGTGTCGGTCAGCCCAGAGAGAGGTGGGAAAGTGACAGATGTACATAGAAAGAAGGGAATAGCTATACATTTCAGACCAAGGGAGCAAGCTCTTTGCCCCAAAGAGCAAAGGAGCAGTGGCCTGTTCGGGACTGGGAAGTAGACATCTGGGTCAAAACAGATGGTGTCTGCGAAGACACGTTGCTATAGTCCAGTTAGAAGTTTTCTTCTTGTTGTTTCCTAACCTAGCCGGTTAAGATCAAAGTCTGCCGCTCACTTCTCAGTGATCCGGGAACACGGAGTGTGCCGAAAAGCCACCTGGGCTTTTTGCCCTTCTTGACAATAGTGTGAAACGCCCACTGGATGGTGGACCAACTGAGCACAAGCCCACAGTTGAGGTCCTCACAGAAGCTTGTTGTATACAGAATATATACCTATTTTTTTTTTACTCCTGGGGTGCCTGGGTGGCTCAGTCAGTTAAGCGTCTGACTTCGGCTCCGGTCGTGATCTCACGGTTCATGGGTTCGAGCCCCGTGTCCGGCTCTGTGCTGACAGCTCGGAGCCTGGAGCCTGCTATCGATTCTGTGTCTCCTTCTCTCTCTCTCTGCCCCTCTCCTGCTTGTGCCCTGTCTCTCAAAAAAAAAAAAAAAATTAAAAGAAATTACTTTTACTTCTTTCTCTGCAGTGTGGAGGCAACGTAGGGTTGAAGGCATGAGACGCAGAGGCCAACTTCCTGAGTACGAACCTCCACTCCACTGCCTATATGTGTCGATCTCGCGAAAGCTTCAGAACCACACTATGTTTCTCTGTCTCCATCTCTAACACGGGGGAAATCAGAGCGCCTACCTCAAAGAGTAGTTGTGCGGATTCCATGGTACAATCCAAAGAAAGAGTGACACAGGCCTAGCTCATTATACACACTCAGTAACAGTATCACTATTATGACATCAGATTTAGGCTGCGGGGTCATCCTGGCCTCAAAAGACTAGAATGATGTACAGGCCGTGTTAGGGTCTGAAACTTCTTATTTGGGTGTGAGGTGGTCCTTGGGACCCTGATGTGGAATGTATCTCCTGGCTCGCCCTGGTTCTAGGACCGCGACCAGACAGGGTCAGGGGAATAGGATTTGGTGAAAACAGATACGATCATTTTCCCTGCCATTGAATTGTCAGCTTCCACTGTCCAGAAGAAACATCTCCCTCTCCGGGGACCAAATCACCTGCTTCCTTTTAGGCTCCGAAAGGACACACAACAAAGCCTGGGGGGGGGGGGGCGGGGGAGGGGTACTTCTTTGATCTCTGTCCCATCCATTCTCCTCCCAATCACAGAACCGGGATCTCCTGCCAATTTCTGATCTCTTGTCCCAAGTCCATTCATGAACACTCACACGTTACTTTGAAGATAAAAGCACCACATCAGTGTGCCGTGATACCACTATTATTTTAATAAATGGAGGCTGCACATGTCTCTCTGACATATGAGCTGTTCAAAACACTTGTCTAGTTTTTCAATTCAGCTGCATGGGAAAAGTTCTGCATCGTCTCTCACGTAGCCTCCGACGTCCACCGCTCCGTGGAGTGAGCACTGTTTTTGTATAGAACCGTTGGCCTTTTCTCCAGCAAAAGAAATGGATGCCTCTCTTGGGGATACCTCTCTGTGGGCCAACACTCGAGTAATTATTTTCAGAGATATGTAGACTTCAAATGTCTAATTTATCGCAATGCTTACAGACGCCAGTAGGACGTACTAGAATATTCACGCGGCCAACAAAGTTCCACGCGCGCTGGGAAGAAATCTGTGCGTGCACATCAGAATGGGTTTATAAACAAACAGGCAAATGGATTCCACTTGAGGAAGAGGACGAGAAGGAAGTCTTTTATTCTCTAGATCTACCCCCGTGATTATTTTGTACCCATGCTCGAAACAGCTCCCCCTTCAAGGGATTTCTCCGGGGAGCCTAGACTCCAGCAAGACATGGCACACCGCTTTGGCCACCTCTGCCACCCCTCTGCAGGTGTTACCAACATCTCACGTGTTTTCGTCTGCTCAGGGTCACTGGCAGCAGAAGCTCCTGGCCTCCCTGGGAAGAACCAGTGCTGACCGGTGTGCTGACGGCTGGGGCTGGGCAGAGAACCAGGGAGCCTGATGGAGTTGGTGAGGGGCCATCAGCGGGAGCTCGGAAGCACAGAGTCTGCTCATCAACCCTTAGACCCACCACTGGGAACGTCCCTCGCACCTGCCACAGGCTGTTGGGCTATCGCTCAAGCCGGAGCATGACATTCAGGTTAGCCTGGTTTTGCCCCTCAGCCGTGATGAAGGGAGTCCACGGAGTGGTCTGACGGCCCTGCCTGGGCGAAGGGACTAGTCCAGAAGGAAGTGGGATAGGTCACCATCTTTCCGGTAGCCCGGGCTTCTCCTCCGTCTGGGGCTGAAATCCTTGGGGTTCCGGCTAGGATTCTTGGTGGCCAAATGATTCCCTAGAAGCCCGTCTGACTCTCTGGGGCCCAGACCTGGCCATGTCAACTGTTCTTGGACCCCTGGGGCCCCACTGACCGCTGACCCCACAGTACCCCCCCCCCAGCCCTCAAATCTCTAGGCACCCACGGCCTGTCCCCTACCCGGGGTCTGTGGCCCACCGCCTCGTGGCATCTCTGGCATTGTTTGGTCTGAATCGTAATCAAACTTTTCGAGTCTTGCCTTGTGTTTTTCAAATAATTAGTGCAGAGTGCGGAAAGGAAGAAGCAATCTGGTTAGACCCACCCCTAGGAATTCCGATCCCGGGATGCCTGCCCGGGACTGGCAGCCACTCCAAGGCAGTCAGCACCCCACTGGGCTCGATTCCTCTGACATATGTTAGACTAGACACGTCCTAGAATAGTTTAACACCCCCGAAGGCAAGGCTGTGTTCCAGAACAGTCCCTCAAACGCCTACTGAGGGAGCGGGTCTCCACTCACAGCAAAATAAATGAATGCCTTCAAAGGTCTTTGATCTCTCAGAAGAGCAGTCAGTCCCTGGTCGTTACAAAGGTGCCCCCTCCTCTCTCTCTTGTCCCTTGCAACGTGGACTGATGTAGCCAGCTGAAGCTCAGGACGTGAGCGTTTGTGGGTTCTGTCGGAGCCACGGCATTCCCGTGAATAGTTTCAGGGAGTGACAGAAACATTCTTCCCTAGCACCAAGTGTCCCGTTTTACCGATGATTTCCAGACAGTGCCAGCCTCACTTTGGGCACGACTTGGTCTTCAATACAGTCAGAGTTACCGAGGCCACACGTGGGCCATGAGTCTGGGCTACAGGCTTGGGTCTGTTGTGAACCCGCCGTGGCTGCCTTTTGTATTGATCCTCCAGACGTCAGTTTTCTCACAAAACTTGCAGAGGCTGGGTCCCTTTTTCTCAGGGCAAATTCACCTCCAGGCAGCTGGCTTTGCTTGGCTGTCCTGAACATGGGACGGGAAATCTATAACGTTCACAGGTCGGGCCAAGCGAGCCGCATACGTCCCAGTCCCCGTATAACGTTCTCAGCCACGGCCTGAGAACCTGGTGTCTCCTCTTCCAGAGAGCTGGAAGGGCCCACGAACACAGACATCCGTCCGTGTATAATTGATGACATAATAAAAGCGGCTCTGGCTGGGGGAGGAAATGTGATACGACATTAATCACCGTGGCAGGGCGAGAATGAAACCGAGATCCAAAATGTAAAAATAACGACTGTACTTTTGCTCATTAAATCCTCATGCGACAGGGCGTTCTTCCCGTATCTCAAAACCTCTGCTGGGAAGGGGGAACAGCACCCTGGTCCGCCCGGGGATTTTGGAGCGCGGGGAAGAGGGACACCCTGCCGGTGAGCCCTGCTTGTGATGCTCCCAGCGAGCTGCCTGGGACGACCCTCATCTGACAACCCGGGAAACAGACAGAGAACTAACGACGAACTTTGTCGGCGGTCACACGGCCAACAAGTGACACACGTGGAATTCTGATCTGAATCTGAAATTCGGGGCCCCCTTCCAGTGTCGCAAGGGAGAAGTGGACGGGAGGACGGGAAGTCCCACGGCCGAGAGGCACTGGAGGGCGGGCAGGGGGCTGGGAGAGTGGAGATGGGAGCGGCGGCCCTTGCACCGTGTGACGGGCAGCTGGGGGCTGTGGCACCGGAGCGGAACGGGGAACTGTATGCTTGCTGAGTAAAAGGCGTATTCCCGAAATGATGGCATTCTCTCTGATGGGGCAACACGCATATTGTCACACACAGAACTGGTCTTCTTGATCTCCTTTTTTCCTCCTACGGTGCCTGATAGAACACTTTGCACATAATAGGTGCTCTATAAATATTCGTGAATGTCTTCATCGACTCCAGGGCGATAGCCCTCACCTCTCGTTGGAACAAGCCTCTCAATCCCTTCTCTGAGTGTGGTGCTTCGGAGAGATGTCTCTGGGGGCTTCTAGTAAGGACTCTGATGTCACCCAGGTTGCGTGAGTTGTACAATCCAACTTGCTTATTCTTCTGCGGACCTCTCCCCCTTTCAAAGACCTTCCTTCCTTGGGCATGTTCATCTCCTACAAAACCCGTTGCTGAGGCGGAGCAACAAGGTGGGAAAACACTGCCAGCCGGCTTTGCAACTGTTTCACATGAAGTAAGAACGGATGGGATGCCCTGTTGTGCAAGCATGAAGAGAAGAGGCGTCCTCCCGGGGCTGGGGGCTGGGCCCCCCGTGGGCTGTTGTCCTGCAGCTCAGAGGGGGTCAGAGCCCTGCCTGGCCTTACCTGCCCGGGGCTCCAGCGACCCGAGCACTGGCTGTGTGACCAGCATCTGCCTTCTCTGAATGTGACAGCACAAGAGGGCCAGGCAAAGAAGGAAAGAGGGAGGAGGCTCTTGGTTCCGGATACAGACCAAGGGGCCATGCTGTGGGGAAGACGAAGAGAAATAAATCCACAGGGCGGAACTTCAGTACGATCATCCCAGAAGTCCCAGGGCGCTCAAAAGAAATGTTTTCTGGGGCACCCGGGTGGCTCAGTCACTTAAGTGTCAGACTCAGTTTCGGCTCAGGTCGTGATCACCCGGTTCGTGAGTTTGAGCCCTGCGTCGGGCTCTGTGCTGACGGTGCTGAGCCTGCTTGGGATTCTCTCTCTCTCTCCTTCTCTCTCTCTCTCTCTCTCTCTCTCTCTCTACCCCTCCTCCCCCCACCAAAACAAATAAATAAACTTAAAAAAAAGTTTCCGATTTGAAGCACGTGTTTTCCCTCTTACTAAACATGCCCAGGTAATCATGTCCAGGTTCGTGCCCATATTTATGCCCCAAACCTGCTCATTTCCCATCTAGCAGCAGGAAGATCCACCAGGCTCTGTGACTGGAGAATTCTGTGAGTCCTTCTTGGAAGCTCGGAGAAAGGAGAGGCAGAGAGAGATGAGGAAGGAAACTTACTAAGGGAGAGTGGAGTCGCCGTATTACTTCTGCGGCTGCAGCTACCATAAGACACCCTACTTTCCACTTTTGAAAAGTGTCTTTGGGGTTCTGGGACCCAGTTTCAACGTGTAGGCAGGGTTTCTCCCATGCCCCCAAGGAGTAATTCTCTGACACCAGCTGGACGTCCTGCAATTGAACTTGATTCTGACGCTTTCTACCCAGGGGTCGCATCAGCTATCACAGAGTAAGGGTTCGGTCCTACAAGACTGCCCACCACACCCCAGACACCAGGGGCAAGCCCAGGCTATCACGTGGGCTTCTGCCGGAGCGGTTCTAGATCACTTCTGCTTAGGTACCCTGAATTTGCTAGAGCAACTCACAGAACTCAGAGAAACATTTTACTTACTAGATCACAGCTTTATTATAAAAAGGATAGACTTCAAGAACAGCCAGACAGAGGAGATGCTCAGGGCAGGGTACGGGGGGGGAGGGGTGAATAGCTTCCATGCCCTCTCTGATTGCCTTATTCTCCCTGCTTCTCCTGTGTTCACCAACCCAGAAACTCTCGGACCCTCTCCTTCTGTGTTAAGGAAGCTTGATGACACAGACATGATTGGTTAAATCACTGGCCATTCTCCTACCTCTCACTCCTTTCTAGATGGCGTGGGGTGGGACTGACAGATCCAACCTTCTAATCCCCTGGTTGGCTCCACAGGCAACCAGCCCCATCCTTAGGTACTTTCCAAAAGTCATCTCATTAGCATAACAAAATAGATAGCTTTAAACTCTCATCACTTAGGAAATTCCAATTCCTGTGAGTCAGGAATCATGGACAAAGACCAAAGCCCCAGTATATTGAGAAGTATATATTTGGTATCTAAATGATCAAATGATCTAAATATCTAAATGATTATGTATATTTTTTTCTTATAATCACAATATTGCACAATGGCTCAAACTGTACAATCTAATTCAAACTAAGCCAACCACCAACCTCTGGGGATGCAGAGATTTTCCAAGGCCTTTGTGGACACTATACATTTAAGGGAATCCATTTTCCAGATTCTCAACCTCCAAATGTACTCCTTTCTAAAATATTTGCACTTGTTGCTATGAGTGCTGGGTGTTGTATCTGAGCGGTGAATCACTGAATTCTACTCCTGAAACCAATTTTGCACGTATGTTAACCAACTAAAATTTAAATAAAAAGAATTAAACACCAAAAAACACTCTACCTTTCAGAGTATGAAAAATAAAATAGAACAGAATAGAAAAGAATAGACTAGAATAAAATAAAATAAAACAAAATAAAATAAAACAAAATAAAATAAAATCTTTGCAAGACAACAGTCTCTTGGTGGCAATATCAGGCCAGTTCTATCTTCCACCTCCCTGTCACAAACACCCTTCTACCACTTTCTAAGAGGCAGCCATGTCCTTCCCTCACCTCAACGATTACTACAGTGCTAATCTGGGGTATAGTTTTCATTCAGCGCTGCGTAAGAAATTACCCCAAACTTAGTGGCTCAACATAACCCACATTTATGATTTCATCGTCTCTGTGAGTGAGGAGTCCAGGTGTGGCTTGGCTCGGTCCTCTGCTTCTCAGTCTCTCATAAGACTGTACTCAAAGGGTCTTTTGAGGTTAGGGTCTCATCTGAGGCTCAACTGGGGAAGGATTTGCTTCCAAGCACATGTGGTGTTGGTCAGGATTTGGTTCCTTGTCGGCCGTCGGAATGAGGGCCTCAGCTCCCAGCTGGCGGTCAGCTGCCAGAGGCTCCGAGTTCCTGCCCACGTGGGCTTCTTCACATGGTGGCTTACATCACCAAAGCCAACAAGGGAGAGAGGCAAGAGAGCTGGCTAGGAAGACGGAAGTTACAAGCTCATGTAACAATCACAAAAGTGACATCCTATTGACCCTTGCCATGTTTGCGGGTTAGAAGTAAGTCAGATTCTTCTCACCTTCAGGGAAGGGATTACCCCGCTTGTGGACACCAAGAGGTGGGTATAAGTGGAGACCATCTAGGGTCCATCTATCACACCAGGGTACCAAAAACGGGATCATTAGAAATACTGGCATCAGCAAGGCATCCCTTTACCAAGGCATCATGATATCCTTAACTATCTCATTAAAAGATACATTTCCAACAATTTTTTTTTATATTTAGTAATTGTTTTCATCACAATTTATTGCGAAGTAACTATTTTGATGAAATGTGGACTAATATTAAAATAACTAAGCCTGGAAGAAAATGACTTTTTAATTTCTATTCTCCCACATTTTCTTTGGCAAAGAAGGATGACGGGCAATCAATGAAAGATTTTCAATACTAAAAAATATATATTCTTGGAATAAAATCCTATGTGGAGGAGGATTTAAAGGTAACAGATTTCCAACAGCTAAAGAAGAGAATATATATGTATTTTTATTTTATTTTTTATGTCTTTTAAAGTGGATGATATTGAACATGAAATCACTATAGTGTCTACTTTCCATTAGATATTTTTGAAAGAGTGATGGAGCCCTTTTGTTTTAAAATGCCAACATTTGTGTTAGGCTGGAAATTCTATCTGTTGTAGCTATTTAAACTTAATGAAGAAAAAAATGTAGATGTCACCTCAAAAATGTGTAAGGTGAGGGTGCCTCGGTGGCTCAGTTGGTTGAGTGTCTGACTTCAGCTCAGGCCATGATCTCACAGCTCATGAGTTCGAACCCCGCATCGGGCTCTGTGCTGACAGCTCAGAGCCTGGACCCTGCTTCAGATTCTGTGCCTCCCTCTCTCTCTGACCAAATCCACTTGCATTCTGCCTCTGTCTCTCAAAAATAAACAAACATTTAAAAAAAAATTTAAAAAGAAGAACTCCCAGGATTTTGTATCAAATTAACACGTAGTCTTGCACAGTCTTCAACTTTACCGCACTGCATGTGCCCTTCCAAAGCAAGATGAACTCCTCAGTTCTGCTTGCTTCCCCCAACTTTTTGATCTCTTAGGATTCAGGCAGCCTGAGGTGAGGGTGGCAACCTTAATTGGGCTCTGCTTAATTCAACTACAATTGAATATATATAAATAAATATAAATACATAAATATGTGTATGTATTTATATACACACAATATATTTATATATTATATCACTGGATATCACCTACACCTATTTTGGACAGACCAGACAGGCATTTGGCTGTCCCCTTTAAAAATACTTACCAGGGCACCTGGGTGGCTCGTTGGGTTAAATGTCCGACTCTTGTTTCAGCTCAGGTCATAATCTCACGGTTCATAAATTCAAGGGGCACCTGTGTGGTCAGTCGGTTGAGCATGCGACTTTGGCTCAGGTTATGATCTCACAGCTCATGGGTTCGAGCCCCGCATCAGGATCTGTGCTGACAGCTTAGAGCTCAGAGCCTGGAGCCTGCTTCAGATTCTATCTCCCCCTCTCTGCCCCTCCCCTGTTGCACTCTGTCTCTCTCTCTCAAAAATAAATAAACATTAAAAAAAAAACAACTGACTAGGGCACCCAGGTGGCTTGGTCGGTTAAATGTCTGACTCTTGTCAGGTCATAATCTCAGTTTGTGAATTCAAGCCTGGCTTGGACCCTCCACTGACAGTGTGGAGCCTGCTTGGGGTTCCCTCTCTTTCCCTCTCTCTACCCCTCCCTGGCTTGCTCTCTCTCTCTCTGTCTCTCTCAAAAAGTAAATAAATAAACACATGTAAAAATTAAAAAATATATATTTATGATGATCTTAGTTAACCAGAAAGGTGTGGTGGCAAATTTTATACTAATACCTGTTTTTTTTGGAAATTGGTGGACTGTTAGCACATAGCTGTGTGTATTGTAATGTTAGACCAGGGCTGGATGCCCTGAGCATGTCCTGCTTGTGTTTTAAATAAAATGGACAATGGTTCGTAAAAAAAAGGAATCTGGAGGCTGTGGTTTCCTCTTGGCCTCTACACCTCATTCTTGGGCTCCTATCAAAGGGAGGAGAGACAAGGAGGCTCAAATGACAGAGCCCAAGGCCAAGGCTGCCCACTGGCCCTCAAACAGCGCTCTGTTTGTTACTTGAGCTGCAACAGCTGTGGGACTTGTCCACACCCACCCAGGGCATGTGACTCAGCTTCGTCTAGACTCCACTCTGATCTGCTCCCGGCATTTACACGGCTGGCAAGTGGAACCGCAGCCAGACTGGTACCCTCTAAACAAAGGGCTGTGGGAGGCAAATCTTTCTTTTTTTCACCCCCAGTTTCATTGAGGAGTAACTGACATACATCACTGTATAAATGTAAGCTGTGCAGCGTGAGGGTTTGACTTATACATACTGTGAAATGATCGCCATAACAGGCTTAGCTAACACACTTCTTCTCATGTAGACACAATACAAGGAAAGGAAAGAAAAAAGGAAAGCGAAATTCTCCTTGTGATGAGAACTCTTGGCGTCACCCCTCTTAACAACTTCAGTGTCACGCAGTAGCTGTAGCTGTAGACATCAGGGTGTACATTCTGCCCCCAGTGCTTACTTATAATTGGAAGTGTCTACCTTTGGACCATTTCCTCCAATTCCCCCTGCCCCACCCTCCGCCCCTGATAACCACGAGTCTGATCTCATTTTCTGTGAGTTTGTTTTAGATTCCTCACATAAGTGAGATCATACGGTATTTGTCTTTCTCTGACTTACTTCACTTACAGCATAATGCCTCCAATGTCCATCCATGTTATTACATGGTAGGATTTTCTCATTTTTTATGGCTGAATAGTATTCCTCTGTGTGTGTGTGTGCGTGTGTGTGTGCGTGTGTGTGTGTGTGTGTGTGTGTGTGTGACTGGGTGAAACTTCAGGGGTCGGAAAATCCCTCACAGTACTACTAATCCCTCAGCATTTTGAATGTCATCCTTTTAGAATACTACCTGGGGTAGAAGCCGAGCTTCTTTATATTCATCGCCTTTCAGTATATTCACCTGCTAACAGTACTCAGTAAGGGATGGCTTTTGGTTCATGCTTCTAGGAGGAAAAGGAAAAGGAAAGGAGATAACACTGTATACCAAGCAGGACAGATGCTGACAAAATTGCACAGAGCATAAAGCCTCCCAGAATAGAGTTCTATCTATACTCCAGAAAACAAGCAAACAAAATCCACAGAGCCTTGGTTTACTTGGGAATCATGATACCTTGTAACCCTTCAGGGATGAAATGTGTAACAATGTCATAGCCTAGAGGTGAACTGGAAAGAAACAGGGGAGGTGCTAAGGCTTTTCCATGGAGTATGAAGATGTAGCGAAATGTCACCATTGAATCCAATCTTGCACAGAGCTTTCAACAATCCTGAGCCCTTATGATTTGACTTTGCCTTGGAAGTGGGCAGTGGCTTCTAGCCAGTTCTCAAATTGTTCTCCCCTTCCAGCTGCTCAATCCCCCTCCTCATGGCTCCATATCTAGAAGAATGATTCTGGGCGCTTGTCCATGGGAAATTCTCCCTTTCCCTCTACCCAGCCTCCCAAGAAAGTATATATATATATATATATATATGTGTGTGTGTGTGTGTGTGTGTGGTGCCACGTCCTACCCCAATACACCTAATTTTTTATCTCTCTTAAAAGCAAAAGCTCTGAACTTGGAGAGAACATTCCTGCCCACCATCAATGGCCAGGATATCTGTATATTACATGGAGTGTCTCTTCTCTGGCCTTTCCCCCATGGGGTTAAGATGACTTCCCAGGTACCATCATTCCCCTGGAGAAGACTCACAAAACGCCCCGGACCACTGTTGGGGAAGACCATGGCCCATCGTTTGGATTGAGTGGTTTACATCCAATAGGGCATTGGAATGGATTCTAGGGTTTGCACCTGTATACCATAGACAGGCCTCGAGACACCAGGAGTGTGGATCCTCAAACCCTAAGAGGGATTTTGGTTTGGCTCGGCTGCTCTGCATAATGGCTTGGTGAGCCTTCCAGGTGGTGTCACAGGACTTTCTCAAGAAACAGACACCACAAATCATGTTGAATGTATCACATCCAGTACGTTTATCCCAAACTGGACACAAACCTTGATGCCTTTGCCAAGTTTTTTCTGTACAACCACAATGTTTCAGGGCGAAACAAAAGTGCATTTTGTGAGTGGAGCAAAGGCTTAATAGCATGGTTTCTAATAAAGGTCAAAGGCCTAGGATAGATTTGGGTGAAATCAGCTAAGGTTCTTTGCTCAGCTCGGACCTGGAGCTTGTTCGGGTTTCAGATTTCAAAAAGAAACTTTTGCTCAGCAACAACGCTTATTATGTGTCCTTTAGAAACTAGTCTTTTACCCAGAGGCCTCTTCAGCATGTATGTTGCTTGAAATGTTCTAAAAGCCACAGGGAACATTTTTCCAATGAATCACAATCTGTCTGGGAAGTCAGAGAAATCAGTCAAACAAGCCTCAGTTTTTCCGTGGACCATTTGGACATTTCAGATAACAATGGGCCATGGCTGCCATCCACGTGTTTTCAGACCTAACGATGAATTTGTTATTTGAACGTGGCTGAGTCGGGAAGTGAAAGTCTGCAAAGGTAAGCGAAAAACGGAATGATTTTAGCAAACCGTCCTGGCTACATTTGCAAAGTGGTTTTTCCAAGATTCACTGATCCCCGTGTCCAAATCCTACTATAGGAGAAATGTCCAAATTGCTTCACCAAAGCGTGTCTGGATTCCTGTACCGGGGCCGGAGGAAAAAGTTAATTAGCTCAGGAGCACCTTTCAGACTGAGAATCAAAACAGCCCAGGGCAGAAAAAGGATAAAGAGCTGCATCGAATTGCAGGCTCCCATTCTAGAACCCGTCGGGTGGCCTGTGGACGTCCTATTTCTTCACACCTCATCCACGCCAGGCGTACAGTAGCTGCTATGCAGGCCCAGCCTTGTTTGCACAGAGCCTGCCTGCGGCTGGTTTCATTTGGCCCAATCCAGAAAACCTACACAGCTGGTTCTCCACTTGGAATTTCCTGTGCATGAAAAGCCATTGCCTACCAACTGGAGAGAAATCAGTGCCCAGAAGACCCAGTGGGGATAGTCTGGGGCAGCAGCTGGAGTGACACTCCTCCTTACACTGTGACAGAATGAATTGTTAAGCAGGTTCAGAATAGGAACACGATGTGAGGGCTCGGTGTTTTTTTTCTTAAGCTCAGACATATGCACTTTTCCAGTGTTTTTGAAAATACCCCTGTATATAGCAACACACGCTAAAGACGAGAGTGGTTCTTCTCCATGTGCCAAATCGGGTCTCTTTTATCATGACTGCACATCCCGGACACAGCCAGGGGCATTCAGGGAGGATCTGGAGCAGGGGCGCCTGGGTGGCTCAGTCTGTTAAGCATCCGACTCTTCGATTTCAGCTCAGGTCGTGATCTCACTGTTCGTGATCCCGAGCCCTGCATGGCGCTCTGTGCTGACAGCCCGGGATCTGCTTGGGATTCTCTCTCTCTCTCTCTCTCTCTCTCCTCTCTCTCTGCCCCTCCCCTGCTCATGCTCACACACTCTCTCTCTCGCTAAATAAATAAATAAACTTAAAAAAAAAATAAGGGTCTGGAGCAGTTAGGAAATACCTCCTACAAGAAGTTTATGAGGGGCCCAACAATGCGGAGTTTTTTCAAAAAGGATTTAAAATGGTTACCAAGCTGCACGCTATAAAGCAGGAGACGGTGCATTTCACAGTAAGTATTAAAATAAGGCAAACCGAAACTAAGGAGAGGGGGGTGGGCAGGAGAACGATGAGCACATAAAATGCATCCAATGACCTCCTGCATGTTTGTTAGGGACCGGTCACAACTTTGGCTCCGAAATTTCTCTAAGCCACCATTAAAAGGGAAGTGCATCCAGTTCATTAAGCTGGATTAATGTGTCTATAAGGTAAATGTTGGTTCATCGGCGCAGGACAGGTACAAATATTAGGGACAAAGCAAGTAGCCCAAGGCCCAGGGTGCTTGGGAGCGGGAAGACCAATTCTCTGCATGCACCTAAAGGCTGACCCGGGTCCCAGGATGTGTGACTTTCGGTGCTAAAACCAAGAAAGTGCCGGCTCCGGTCCTGGCGTGACGCATTCTGTCTCCACTCAGCCGGCTGACGGCCTCGGGGCCTCACGTTTCCTCCAAGAGCCATACGCAGGTGCTGACGGATTCTGCAGGCACTGCCCTTGGAGTTCTTGCAAGCTCTTGACCTTGCAAGCTGTTGGCTCGGTGTTTATAAAAACCAGCCAAAGCCACAGGGGCTGGGAGACCGAAGGGACGGCAAAGGGAGAGGGGGTACTCTTCCCCGTGGAAATCCCAGCAGAAGGCGTGGCTTTGACTTGGCAGGCTGCAGCTACAGGAAGAGGTGTCGGTGAGGAAAGCTGTCCATAAAAGGGCCTTGTGAAACACGGGCTCAGGTCACCTACCTCAAATAGGCCCAGTGAATCATGCCCGGTGCCTGTTGGGCACGGACGAGGTGGCAACAGCTGGCGTCCCCTCAGCAGGGCAGCCCGTGTCGCAGGGGCAGTCTTCTGTCCCTGGCCAGATCGCCTCGGACCTTCTTGGTTAGCACACCGGAAAAAATCTTCAGACTGCTTGTTGGCAATGAAAGCCTCAGGTGTGGGACATCAGACCCCGTAAGGCAGCTGTCACGGTGACCTTTTCCCTGGTGTCGTAGGCGAGAATGGAAGCACCCCCTCCCTTTCATCACCGGTGACCCAACATGGCTGTCCCTGTGCTGGAACATTCTGTCCTGTGTCAGCAGAGCCCTTCATCTCAGCACAGTGACTTTTGTTCAACAGAGGGACTTTTGCTACCCTATTCTAGGAGTACGACATAATCGTACCCGCCCCGACAGAGTCATCCTCTCTGGAAGGCTGACAATCGCTAAGGCTTCCCAGGCAAAAGAGCCGCCTCCTGGCAGACGCGTCTTTCTCGAACCTTCTATGGGGGTCACTGCTCTTCTTTCCACCACATTGACAAGGAGGCTGCAACATCATACTCCGTCTTTACTTGTACATTTTTTCTTGCAAATAGCCTACTCAGAGAATTTTCTGGACATCTCAGAGAAGGCACAAGACCTTGCAACACCACAGTACTACAGCTGGCATGAACCCGAGGCTGTGAGACAGATCCAGGCAAACTGGCTTCTAAAACAGCCTTTTGGGCTTTTTAAAAGTATATATAGTTTTTAAAAAAAACACAGAATCTGAATTGATATCTTCCAGGAAATAAACCACTTGCCAAATTAAAAACAAAACAAAACAAAACATCTTTTGGGGACTTTCTTCCAAAGGTTGAACGTGTCCCAGTCAAGACTTCCCTGGGTATTTCTGAATAAGTGACCCAACCTGAATATTTCCACAAGGTGCCCTGGATACAGAAGGTAAAAGGCGTAGTTCCTGCCCTTGAGGAGTTTGCTTTTTATCAGCAGAGGCAGATAAACAGCCACCGTACTTGCGACCAGTGCTACTGGAGACAGACACACACATGAGCCGGGGGGACACCCAGAGCAGGGTGCACAGCGGGGCTGAGGGCAGACAGGCACAACGGGAAGGCTTTCAGAAAATGAAGGCCGGGCACGATCTTGCAGGACGCATGGAATCGAGAAGGGCGAAAAACCCATGTGAGACGGGTGGTTGGTGCTTCAAACGGCAGCACATACGGCCGAAAAGGTAGAGCAAGGCCAGACCCTAGAAGGCTTTGTGCACCGGGGGAAGAAGGCCAGGCTTTCTTCCGCGAGTGCTAGGGGTTTACTGTAAAGAACCATAGAGAGGGAAGTCCCCGATCGATTTGCATCTGGTATCTCTGGAAAGGGGTAGAGAGAGAACAGTCTAGGGACAAAGATACAAGCTACGGGCTTTCAGTAATGGTCCAAACGGGAGGTGGAGGGGGCTGGAACCAGCGGTAGTAGGGAGGACGGGGAGGCGGTGGCAAAATTAGATGCTATTTAGGAGGAACAACTAATAAGATTTTATATGTACCGGATATTGAAGGTAAGGAGGTGGAAACAATAAGAAAAACATCCGACGGAAGAGAAACATCTCTTCAAAGACAAGACAACGTACCCCGAAGCGGGTATCAGACTACCGGGGTAGTAAATCTTGGGAAAAGATACACCTCCTCCCAAGAAACTAAATTTAATTTCTTGTGTGTGGGAGGAAGCCCAAGATGTGTCTGGGGACCGGGGACTGTTCTGCGGAAGCTCAAGGCTGCAGACGGGGTACAGAGGAGCTGACAGGTAGCTGGGGGCCGGAGTGTGGAGCACAGAGCTTCTGTGTTCAAGTTTACATATTGCTGGTGGTTCTCCTTTCATACAGAAGGAAGCGGTGGCCCGGGGCGGGGGGGTGGGGGGTGGTTCAGAACACGCTGACGTCCAAACCAAAATCAGGATAATTCTGGGCTACCTCTATAGCTCGCTTTGATCAGGAAAGACTTGGTAAGGAAGCATACTGCACTAGGGTCACTTCAGAAGGTTCTGTCCGGTCCCAACGGGCTCCCTTCCAAAGAGGAATCCTAGGAGGTCGGAACTAGCTAGTCCAGAGATGGGAGAAGCCCAGGGAGGTGGACTCATCTCTGCTGTGGGTCATGAAGACTATGCTGCCAACTTAACCACAATACAAGGATAGCGGTTCTTCCAGGATCCTCGACATTCCGCCTTATTGGAAACTTTGTTGTTGTTTTTTTAAGTTTATTTATGTATTTTGACGGCGAGCGAGAAAGAGAGAGGGAGTGTGTGTGAGAGAACGGGGAGGGGCAGAGAATGGGGAGAGACTGAATCCCAAGCAGGCTCTGTGCCAACTCACAAACCGTGAGATCATGACCTGAGCCGGCATCGAGAGTGAGATGCTGAACCGACTGAGCCACCCAGGTGCCCCTGGAAAACTTGTCTTATGGAAAAGGTTTCATAACTAACCCAGTGGGAAGCTCAGGTAGTTTGACAGAAAAAGAGTCCCCAGCTGCATTTCCCTTGTTTGCAAGGAGGCTGGTTCAACAATCCTACCTGGACACCCCCTGTTCCCTACCCAACTTTCTCCGTACATCATTTTGCCACCAGAAGAGAAGCGCTCTTAACCAAGGTTCTCCTAAGACTACCAGATACACCATAATCTCCCTTTTTTCAAGAAAACACACTAACACTCGTAATCCATACTTCTGCTCTGACTGGCCGAGTTGTATGGGTGGCAAGAGACCGATGTGTTGGCTACCCAATCTGCTTCTGTCAGTTGCATTTATGTAATTTAGTTATTAATACAGGCATATCGCATTTAATTGCACTTCATGGGTTTCTAAGTTTTTCTTAAGTTTATTTATTTGTTTTGAGAGAGAGAGCGTGCGATCAGGGGGAGGGGCAGAGAGAGAGGGAAAAGGAGGATCCCTGACATGGGGTTCAAACTCACGAACCACGAGATGGTGACCTGGGCTGAAACCAAGAGTCGGCCATTTAACTGACTGAGCCACCCACCCAAGCGTCACTCACGGATTTTTTTTTTAAAAAGATGAATGAAAGGTTTAGAGCAATCGTGCATCAAACAAGTCTGTTGGTGCCATTTTTCCAACAGCATTTGCTCACGTCACGTGTCTGGGTCACATTTTGGTTAATTCTTGCAACGTTTCAAACTTTTTCATTATCATTATATTTGTTATGGTAATCTGTGATCAGGGATTATGACACGCTGAAAGCTCAGATGATAGTTAACCTTCTTAAGTGATAAAGCATCTTTTAATGAAGGTATGTACATTTTTTTTCAACATCATGCTATTGCATGTTTAATAGACTGCAGCTTAGTGTACATATAACCTTTATATGCCTTGGGAAACCAAAAAAATTGATTTTACTTGCTTTATTGCAATATTTGCTTTATTGCAGCTGTCTGGAACCAAATGCTCAATATTTCTGAGGTATGCTTGTATGCAAACTAATGAAATATGAGTGCAGAAAAGAGCAGTTTCTATGAAAACAAAGCTGAATGCCTTGCTATGAATTATATATTGGTGAGAAAACTGTAAAAGGAGAGGGAAATCACATAACAGTCCAGAAGGATGCTGCATTCAGAATGCTTCCTGTATTTTTTTTTAACTTCTTCCTCTACTTTGAAGAAATCCAAATGATGGGGAAGACCGTATGGGTGTGGTTCATACCAGAAAGCCAAGGAGGAAGTTCATTCCGTAGACCCAGACTCCAGGAGAAGACTTTGGCCCTGTACCCATGACTGGCCAATGAAGGTACATTTGTGTTGAGTTAAAGTAAAACAGTTAACACAAAAATATATACAGGAGTGCCTGGATGGCTCAGTCGGTTCAACATCTGCCTTCAACTGAGGTCATGATCTCACGGTTCATGGGTTCGAGTCCCACGTTGGGCTCTCTGCTGACAGCTTGGAGCCTGCTTCAGATTCTGTGTGTGTGTCTCTCTCTCTCTGCCCCTCCCCCCTTGCACTCTGTCTCTCTCTCTCTCAAAAATAAACATTAAACATTAAAAATATGTATACATAAAATTTTTATAATTTTTTTTCTGCCACTTTGCCTCTTGATTAACAGACAAACCACATGTCCTGCCCTCCGTCTCAACACTTACCCATGCTTTTCGTCTCCTGATCTTGGACTAGGTTTTCAATTCTCTGTATAACTTGACTGCCCCTTTCATACTTTCTCACTCAAACTCATTCCTGATACAGTGGCCTGGTGGGCAGTCTCCTTCCAAAGATACTGGGTGTCTCAGCCCCTTCAGGATCCAGGTTTTGGGTCTAAAGCTTAAATATAAGCATTAAGGGACCCTCTTCAAAACATATAACAGTAAATTAAAAATTCAGTATAGAAGCAAAGATTTATTAAAATGATTTTTTAAATGATAAGTTACAAATGCTGACAAATACATGAACATCAAAAATTCCAGAACTCATACAACCCAATAGTAAAAAAAAACAAACGATCCAATTTTCAACTAGGCAGAGGATCTGAATAGACATTCTCCAGGAAGACATCTAGACGGCCAACAGACACACGAAAAGATGCTCAACCTTACTCATCATCAGGGAAATGCAAATAAAACAATAAGGTGGCACCTCACACTTGCTAGGATGGCAGTTATCAAAAAGACAAGAAATAGCAAATGTTGTTAAGGATGTGGAAGAAAGGGAACCCTCGTGCACTGTTGGTGGGAATGTAAATTGGTGCAGCCACTGTGGAAAACAGTATTGAGTTTCCTCAAAAATTTAAACACAGAACTACCATATAATCCAGTTAATTCCACTTCGGAGTATCTATCCAAAGAAAACAAAAACATGAATTTGGAAAGTTGCATGTGCCTTCATGTCCGCTGCAGCATTGTTTATAATAGCCAAGATATTAAGTGTTCATCCCTGGATAAATGGATAAAGAAATTGTACGTATCTATTTGACCTTTGAACAACATGGGTTTGAACTGTTGGGTCCGTTTATGTGTGGATTTTTTACAGTACAGTTCTGTACATCTATTTTCCTTCTGATTTTCCTAATAACATTTTCTTTTCTCTAGCTTCCTTTATTCTAAGAGTATGGGATATAATGCACATAACACAAAAAATTGTGTGTTAACTGACTGTTCACGTTATTGGTACAGCTTCTGGTCAACAGTAGGATCTTAGAAGTTAGGTTTTTGGGGAGTCAAGTTATATGTGTATTTTTTCCTACAAGGGGGCTAATGTCCCTGAACTTCACAGTGTTCAAGTGTCGACTGTATACAGTGGAATACTAGTCAGCCATAAATATCTTGCCATTTGTGACACCATGGATGAAACTTGAGAACATTATGCTATATGATCTCACTTATATATGGAATCCAAAAAACAAAACAAACAAAAAATCAAGCTCAGAGATAGAGAACCGATGGATGATTTCCAGAGTGGGGACAATTGACTATAGTATATAATATATACTCTTGACTATAGTTACATATATATATGTTCAATATATAGTCAGTCAAGTTGTAAAGAGAATTGCAGAGTCCAAGATCAGAGGACTATATGACTACTGACTATAGTAAACAATATCATATTATTTGAAAGTTGCTAAGAGAGTGGATCTTAAAAGTCCTTATCATGGGCGCCTGGGTGGCTTGGTCGGTTGGGCGGCCGACTTCGGCTCAGGTCATGATCTTGCGGTCTGTGAGTTCGAGCCCTGCGTTGGGCTCTGGGCTGACAGCTCAGAGCCTGGAGCCTGTTTCGGATTCTGTGTCTCCCTCTCCCTCTTCCCCTCCTCTGTTCATGCTCTATCTCTCTCTGTCTCAAAGATGGATAAACATTAAAAAAAAATTTTTTTTAAAAAGTCCTTATCATGAAAAAAAATAAAACTGTGTGACTATGTATAATGACAGATGACTTATTGTGGTGATCATTTCACAATGTATACAATATGGAATCATTATGTCATACACTTGAAACTAATATAATGATATGTCAATTATACCTCAATCAAAATGATACAGAAAAATAACATAATGCTTTTTATTAATTAGCCACCTAACCAACTCTATAATACTTATTCCCAATTTTTTTTTTTTTTTTGCAGCATACTCTTGGCCTTTTTATGACACAACATGTTCGTAATTTCATTTTCTATAGAAAAAAAGGGATAAGTAATTTAGTCTATCCTCTGATACGGCTGATTGTTATTTTTATTTTTAAATGTTTACATTGGTAGTTTATAAAAGTTGCTTTCAGCTTCACAATTCTTTACCAGTAATGACAAGCAAATTGCTAGAATTATTGTCAAATTTCAGAAAATCTGTATCAAGTGCCTTTCATATGAGAGCTGTAGGATTTCAGAGCATTCCAAGTTTTCTTCACAGTAACTAATTGTTAAAATGAAGAAAGTTGAGGGGCACCTGGGTGGCTCAGGCGGTTAAGCATTCAACTCTTGATTTGCTCGGGTCCTGATCCCAGGGTCGTGAGATCGAGCCCCATATCGGGTTCCTCACTGAGCGTGGTGCTTGCTTAATATTCTCGCTCTCTTTCTCCATCTGCCCCTCCCCCGCTCTCACACGTGCACTCTCTCTCAAAAAATAAGTAAGTGAATAAATAATAAAATAACAAAATAAAATAAATTCAAATCAGGTAAAGTTAAAAAAAAAAAGAAAATTGACGTCATTAGCCAGTTTGTGTTGTGTATCCATCAGAGACAATGTGCGACTTTTCTGTTACCTTCATTGATATCTGTACCTGAGGTCAAATCAGCAAGGAATGAAGGAGGACGTCTGTAGAGGCAGTTGGGCAAGGTCATCTCAGTAGAGGGAACAGCATGGAGAAGAGCATGCACCAGTGAAGGCAGACAGTCCAGAGCTGATAGACAAGCAGGCAGCGGTGTGCAAAAAGCCCACAGAGTCTCACAGGGAGGTGTGATGTGTTGCCGGCAAGTGGCTGAGGACAGACTATCTTGATCCTAAGAAGCCAAGAGGTCACTAAACTGTGAAAATCACTAGAGGGTAGTTTTTAGATCATTACCGTTGGAGTCAGATGAACCCCAGTTTAAATCCTAACTCTTCCACTTCCTAGCTGCGAACGCCAGCTACCAACAGATTACCTACAGAAGTGTCTGCAAAGGACACAGATCGATCCCAAGGCTACTGACAGAATTTGTGACCCCCACAAATGTCTACCCTGAAATCCTAACCTCCAATATAATGGCATCAGGAACTGGGGCCTTTGGGACGTAATTAGGTCACGAGGGCGGAGCCTTCGTAAATGGGACTGGTGCCTTTGGAATAGAGACCCCAGAGAGCTCCCCTGTCCTTTCCATCGTGTGAAGACACAGCAAGAAGTCCGCGACCCGAAGGAGACGCCTCACCCCGCCGTGCCGGCACCCTGAGCTCAGACTTCCGGCCTCCACAACTGTGCGAAATAAATTTGTTTCGCAAGCTACCGAGTCTGTGGTATGTTGTGATCGCTGCCCAAACAGACTAAGACACTCACGAACTCCCGGTGTGTGCCCAGTTCAATGCCCTGAACCAGACTCCGAATATGGCCCAGCCACTCCTCGTGCCACCTAACCACAGTGAAATAGACAGAAGGCTGAGCGGGAAGAGGCAGAATCTTAACCAGTTCCCTCTGACACATCTGACTTTGGTACATTTAACAAAAGCAACTGACCACGAGAACACATTTCTAAGGTTCCTCCAGGCCCTCTGTGCATGATGGTGCAGCCTGCCGGCATTAGGAACTGGAGAGGAGCCCCAGATGCTTCTCAGGCTAACTCGGGGCAGTACCTCAGCTAGGCAGCTCTGGGAAGGAGGAATTCTCACCAAGGGGCGAGAAAGAGGGACAGCTGGGCGCTTCTCTGCAGAGGAGTCACTTAAATACAGCGAACCTGGTTGGGCTGCCAATCGTACATGTGCCAGCGGTTGGCCAGACCGGGAAGATGAAAAGACATAAGATGGCCCCTGCCTCATAAGGGTTGAACCCAGGGCTTGCAAAATGCAGAGTCCTCTAGAAGCCTGCAGGGTAACAGACAAGGTGAGGAGTCAGGCGTGCCCGTGAGCCCCGCAGTTTCTCCGGTTCGGTCAAGTGCCTCAGAGTGACAGGACTGGCCTCACGGGCAAGCAGTCCTACAGGTACACAGGGCTCTATGCGCATAGGGCCCCACAGAAGGATTTTAATGCTCTTGATATAGTTGTTTCATTATCAAATTTTAGTTTTGAAGTTGTGTTTTGTGATGAGGTCTGATGGGACCAGGGAGGTGGCCCCGGGAACTTGAAGCCTCAGCTCACTAATGGCTGTCTTTTACCACTTCCCCGGGAGAGTTCATGTGGGGAGACTAGGATAGAGCTATATAGATCAGGGAGTCCGGCCTCTACAGAGGGGAAGTAAAACCACGGGAATTGCTGGGTTTGATGAACCTTACAGTGAAAGGAGAAAAGGGGAATCCATTCCTTGGGGAACGTTGTGGGGTGAACTGTGTTCCCCCAAAAGATATTCTGTGCCTTGAACCTAAGCCCCTGTGAATATAACCTTATTTGGGAATAGGGTTTTGGCAGATGTAATCAAAGCAAGATGAGGTCATACTGGAGTAGGATGGGCCCTAAATCCAATGACTCATGTCTTTATAAGAGAAGGGAAAGGAAGATTTGTCTACAGATACAAAGAAGACACAGGGAAGGAGGCCATATAATGATGGACGCCGAGATGGGAGTGACATAGCTACAAGCCATGGCTTGCCAGGAAGGCCAAAGAGGATGTAAGATGCTAGAGAGAGGCAGGGGACAGATTCTCCTTCAGAGGAGCATGGCCCTGCCGACGCTTTGATTTAGGACTCTGAGCTACCAGAACTGTGAGAGAATAAATTCCTACGGCATTAAGCCACCCAGTTTGTGGCACTTTGTCACGGCAGCCCCAGAAAGCTATCTCGGGCAGCAGGGATGTCTCAGGGGTGGAGGAAAAGGAGCCGCAGGAAGACGAGCGGGCGAGGGGCAGCTGAGCCAAGGGCAAGGAGTCCAGTACGTTTGGCAAGTAGATGTTTGCAGTGGAGAGGTGGGAGAATTTTATTTTATTTTTAATTATTTATTTATTTATTTATTTATTTTTAATGTTTATTTATTTTTGAGACAGAGACAGAGTCCAAGTGGGGGAGGGGCAGAGAGAGAGGGAGACACAGAATCGGAAACAGGCTCCAGGCTCTGAGTTGTCAGCACAGAGCCCGACGCTGGGCTTGAACCCATGGACCGTGAGATCATGACCTGAGCCGAAGTCGAACGCTCAACCGACTGAGCCACCCAGGTGCCCCATGACACCAGTGGAGTATTTTAGTGAGCCTGCTGGACTGAAGACACCTCCCCTGGCGAAAAACAGACAGGGGTGGCCCTACACTTATGCTCCAAAGTGTTATGACGTCATCCTGTAAGTTAGTACCTGAAACGGATAGAATGTTCTAAGTATCTTCTTCCTGTTCTTCCCATGCTCCCGTTTTGAAGTGTCTTTATCAAAACATCCTGAACTTTTCAGATCGATGTTTCTTTGAGAAATTCCTAGAATCCTGGTCTCACGCAGAAAGACCGCCCTATGTCACACCTCCTTGCCTGCTTCCCTTTCAGAAAGAGTCTCCTTCTGTCCACCAAGTCAGAAACATCAGTACGGTGTCAGCATAACTTATGTGGCCAACACGTGAACTCGTGCCAGAGTCCAGGCCACAAGAAGCCCTCGTCGGTGGGGACCGTTGAGCACAAAGGGTCTTTGCTGGCATGCATCCTGGTCTACCCTGTGGACTCTGAGGTCAGCTTTCCCCATGTCACCAGTCGCGTACCCCCACCATCACCACGCGTCGTGTTCCCAGTTCTGTTGCTGCCGCCATGCTATGTTTTGATGACAGGAACAAACTCTTGCTCGTGGTGAACAGCAGGCAGATAAAGGAGACAAGCTCAGTAGGGTCCAGTGTGGACCCCAGGCTCACCACACGCTAAATGACTTGGGTGGGTTGTCCATAGAGAACAAAATCTGAAAGGCTGAAACCATGGCTCTTAGTAGGCTGATTCTACTTATTCTCCCCGTCTGCCGCCTAGTCTGGCCTTACAGCTTTCAGTAGCTGCTGTCTCGTATTTCCCGAGAAGAAAGCTGACATTTTCTCGCATTACTGGGCAGTGTCGTGGGCTCAGAACCCTCCTAGAAAAGGCTTGTACAAACTCCAGGGCCCGGAGGCAGCCAGGTGAGTTTGAACTCTGGCAACCCTTGTTACCAAGCCTAGTGGGATTAACCCAGATCTTTCCAAATAAGCATGGCACCAAGCTGTGAAAATACTTGCTAAATTAAGCTTTATTTGGTTTGTATTGACTTCCTCTGCTCTCCACTCTCTTTGAAAACATCAAAAATGAGACCAGTCGGTCACACTAACAAAATCTTTCTTCCAAACTGAAATAGTCTCAAGATGATTCTGTGAATTCTGAACAGTGATAATTATTACAGTAATCAACGCAGAGACCATTGGCTCCTTAAGCAATGCACCGAGCGCTGCATTCACTTATCTCATTAGTTCTTCAAAACCGTCCCAGCAACTGACAAGATCCCAGTGAAGTTCTGTTTCCCAAAATTCACCCTAGTTCCTGAAAGGGCTTTCTAAGTCACATTCCCATAAAACAGTGTCGAAGGGCAACCGGCATCTACAAGCTACAGTTGATGACTTTGATTTCTATATTCAAATAGATATTTATTGAACAATAAATTTGGGCGGGGGGACTTGGAGCAGAGAGCTTCTGCTGTGGAAAATGGCCAAAGGTAGTGGTGATGGGTGGTGTGAGAAGAGGAGGAAGAGGAGAGGCAGGTCTGCAGTGAGACAGAAGGGGAGCTGAGCCTATCAAGGAGCAGCAGATACTGTGCAAGACCCCTGGGACCAGAAAGCCCTCAGTCTGAATTTCTAGGCCCCCCACTCATCCATGGAAGACCCGGCTGAAACAGACAGCCTGTGTTAGGGGCACCCTGACGTCATCTCTTTGGCCTGACCGTGAGTCCCCGCCCATCTCTCTTTCTTGAATAATTCTTTGTGGGTTTTTGGTCCCTTAAAATCAATAGGCCTTGATGAAAATACCTAAAATATCATAAAATCTGGAAAAGTTAGGTACATCCGAAAAAAGCCTTCAAGATTGTTCATTCCAACCTGTTCATTCTAAGACAAAGACCTGAGGCCCAGAGATGGTAAGTGATGTCCTCAGGCCACAGAGCTGGGATTTAGTCTAGATTCCTCCGGTGTGGCATTTCTAACAAGTCACAAGGTCTCTCGCTTGGAGAAGTGTTGGCAAACACACAGAAGGACTGAGAGCTGTCCAAGTGCACACTGATATCACCTTTCTAGACTAGAGAATAGATTAGCTCTACCTCTGCATTCCATTTGGCTCTCATGCACCAGAAACCAATGACCATTGCCATTATTCTAAACTGTATTTTTTTTTTAATTTTTTAAGCTTTTTTAAAATGTAGTTTTGAGAGACAGAGAGAGAGAGAGAGAGAGAGAGAGCACTAGCAGGGGAGGGGCAGAGAGAGAGAGAGAGAGAGAGACACAGAACCTGAAGCAGGCTCCAGGCTCTGAGCCGTCGGCACAGAGCCTGACCCGGGGCCTGAACCGACAAACCGTGAGACCGTGACCTGAGCCAAAGTTGGACGCTCAACCGACTGAACCACACAGGCGCCCCAAAACTATAGTTTTTTTTAATGCCAGCTGGCATAGAAAAAAGATTGTTTTCTACCACTTTATACCCATTTTTATCTTTAAAAAAATGTATTAGTAACCTATACTTCGAGTCTGTTTACCCAAACAGATTCTCTGTTCTATAAATCATCTTAATTAATATATGCTGTTTAGTAACGATACACGAAAGAAAATAATTAAATGCCACCCTAATGTTAAGATGTTGTGTATGTGAGCAAGTGTGTGCATATACATACTCTGGGTATTTTTAAGTTTTATTGTTGTTGGCTTTGCTTTTGCTATTTCGATTTGGTCTTCCCCTCAACACATGTAAATGACAGCCTCAAACCGGGAACAGTAGAACAATGGGTAAACAAGCTAAGGTGTATTCATGCAAGAGAATACAACTTGGCAATAAAAAGAAAGGAACCACAAGGATGTATCTTCCAGTCATTGTACTGAGAGAAAGCAGCTTTACATTAGGTACAAATGATGTTGTTCAACTTACATGACTTGCTAGAAGACAGAAAAATTAGTCTGTAGTGGGAAAAAAAAATCAGAAAAGACTTCTTCTGGGGTGGAGTAGGGGCAAGAAATTGACAGGCAAGGGTCACAGAACAAACTCCAGGAGTGAACATAAAGTTATCTATATTGCTGGGGATTTGCATTACAAGCGTGTGTGCCTGTCCCAAAACCCAGCCCGTGCACATGGAAGATTTGTGCATTTTGTTGTACTTAACTCTACACCGAAAGGAAAAAGCTGCAGACAAATACTGAACTCAGTGTTAGTCAGTATACTGACTAATTTACTTTGCAGCCTATCATACAAAATAAGATGGTGAGCAGGGGCGCCTGGGTGGCTCAGTTGGTTAAGTGTCCAACTCTTGATTTTCGGCTCAGGTCATGATTTCACGGTTAGTGGGTTCGAGTCCCTTGTCGGGTTCTGTGCTGACAGTGAGGATCCTGCTTGGGATTCTCTCCCCCCACCTGTCTCTGCCCCTCCGCATCTCGCACTGTCTTTGTCTCTCTCAAAATAAATAAATACTTTAAATAAAAAAAAGAAGAGAGCAAAAGCCAACAGGCATCCTCATTTTCCTTTCAGAACCCCTTGGGCATCACTAAGAAGCACGGGCATAGGGCTTGGAGCCAGGGCCATTGTGAGCATGTTTTGATACCCTGGATTATTTCTATGGCAATGAAGACAGAAAGACTACTGGAGACGAAAGACAATTCCCTGTTCCAGCCTTGGGGAAAACAAAACAAACACCTGAAGAAAGGCAACAGGAAAAGTACAAATGTCCCCCAACCCCCACACAAGATTAGCCCACGTTATCAGTGGAGACAAGGCGTGTTAAGGAAAGATAGTGCCCGAGCCAGCATGAAGGCTAATCTCTCCAGGAATTAAAGCTTCATTAACTTGTTTTCAGCATTTCTCAGCAAGAACCCACAGATTTTGAACTCTGACCATTTGAATATTATTTCTTCAGATCTCTAAGGAAGAAAAAAGAAAAAAAAAAAAGCCAACACAATGTGCCTCACAGTGATTGATTGATAAGGAAGTCATGATGCTTGACTGCTATTTGGGTCTTGTCACTTACTGGTAACGTCCTTCCTTCTTCACTCCGAGTCTGCCCATATCCACACTTAGGGCAGAGACACTTTCTTTTTTTCCCATCTCTCCATGAGTGCCCCCCTTCCCTTTCCAGTATTTGCTTTTTGAAGGGGGTCAGTGGTGAAGGAAGGGTTGGCCAGGAAGCACTGCTCTTTCTCCTTTCAGATTCTCCCATCTGGGCTCACTGCCTCCCAGGAACGAGCCATCACGTCCCTGATGGAGGCGGAGGAGTGCCTTGTCCCTCTGTCCGGGGGCACTGCCATCTTCTGAGACAGGACTGTTGGGCGCCACAGGAAAGAAGGCAGACGCCAGAGGATCCTGGGAGGCACCAAGCCCCTCCCAAAGTGAAAGTGAGTTTCCTGGAGTGAGTGTGTGTGTGTGTGTGTGTGTGTGTGTGTGTGTGGTATTCTGGGGAGGAGTGAGGTCAGATAAGGACCACAGAGGAGCAGAAACCAGTCTTTGCACACCCGCCTCCTTTCAGAGACTTGTGTGGCCAGGCCCTTTAGCTCATGGGTCCTTATGCTGGGGTCCCACCCACGCCTTGAAAAAATGCCTACAATTGCACCGGGCACACAGCAGAAAGAGCCTGGAATTCAGAATTGGGGAAACCCAGATTCCAGCTCCATGTTTCCTTCTGTGCGTGTTAAGGCTTCAGGCAGGGGGGTACCTCTAGGGGCACAGGGTTAGTGAGCATTGGGTCCACACAGGCAGGACCGGCTTCCATGGGACTCCCTTGTGGGGACTCCTGGCTACGGCAGTGCCTGGAGCATGTTTGAGGTCTGTGAGAGGGGGCAATGGTATAAAGGGGAGAAGACTGAAGGCATTTCCTGTTCAGGGAAAAGTACAGCTCAGTTATCCAGCCTGAAGCAAGGGCCACTGTTAGCGCGTTCCTCCCCCCAGTTGGAGGGGAGGGGCTTATACTCACGTTCTGTTGTGAACAAATTACCACCAACAGTGGCTGGAAACAACACACGGCTTTCATCTCATAGTGTTTGGGGATCAGGCTTCCAGATGTGGCTTAGGGTCTCCCCAGGCTGGGATCAAGGTGTCCAGAGAGGCTGTGATCTCACCTGGGGCTCAAGGTCTCCTTCCAGGCTCTATGGCTGTTAGCAGATTCCAATTCCTTGCAGTGGAGGACCGAGGTCCTGTTTTCTTGTTGACTGCTGACAGGGGTCACTGTCAGCTTCTGGAGGTCACCCCCGGGTCCTAGCCAGTGATCATCTCACCCACAACATGGATGCTTAAAGCCAGCAGGAGAATGGCTCCTTAGCCACAGGAGCCTCATACAATGCAACATATGTAATGTGACTGAATCCAGGGAGCCAGCCAGCAGAGAAGTCAACTCTTCTTTAAAGACCTCCTTTACAAGGGCGACCTCCTCCTGGGATGCCTGGATGGCTCCGTCAGTTGTGGGTCTGACTCCTGATTTCTGCTCAGGTCACGATCCCAGGGTCATGGGATAGAGCCCTGCATGAGGCCCCATACTCAGTGGATTGGGATTATCTCTCTTTCTCCCTCTACCCCTCTCCCCAACTCGTACTCCCACATGCACTCTCTAAAATAAAAAAAAAAATAATAAAAATAATTACAAGGGATACTTCCTTTTAAAAGAGACTCCTCGAGCTGCTTCAGGACCCTATTGCCCTGGTTTCTATCTCTAACTGGAAGGGCTGAAATCCTGACTGAAATCCTTCAAGCTGAAGTTTTTGTTTTTGTTTTTGTTTTTGTTTTCCGGCTTTGGTGAAAGAAGAGCAAATGATTCATAGATTCACAGATGAGAGAGAGAGAAAGAAAGCAAGCTACAGAGAGGCAGAGAATGAAAGACTTGTAAGTCATCCATCCTTCATCTTAAAGCCTAAGAAAGCCTCAGGTTTGGGGTTGGGTGTCTCCAAAGACCAAGCTACGAACCAGGCTAACTCTCCCAGTGTCAGGGAACAACTGAGGCAGGGAAGCAGAAATTATAGTTAGCAGTGAGGCCAATGCTCACCTCTGAACACCGGTGTGCTCTAGCCCTGACTTTCACTGTGTTCCTACCTTGGGCTATTCTAGGTCTTTCCCATCTACTTTTGGGTAGGCTGGCTTGGAGCAAAGGCATTCTGTATGAGCTATTTATTGCATGCTTACAGTGTGATAGGCTCTGTGGGAGCTCAATAAAAAGGCAAACATAAACATGTGGAAAATTAAATGGCAGTTTGAAATACACAGAAGACAAGAGATGCCAGGGGGTGGTGAGTGATCAATTGCCAGAGGGTGGGGATAAAAACCTTCAAGGAGTTCAGAAGAAGTAGTAATTGCCTCATGCTGGGGTGTTGAGTCAGAGGTTGGCTTGATGAAAAATTTTAGCATGGGTTCAGTCCAAACTACCCCATCCCCTGCTTTCCTCACCCTCCACTCTCCTCTCCCTAGATCTTCTGGATGTTTGGAAGTAGAGGTTTTTTCCAAGTAAAGTTCTAAGAACAGTTGGGGGCTCCATCTAAACTGGCTATGAAAGAACAGCAAGAAAGCTCAAAGAAGTAGCAGCTTTTTAAAGTAATAATTCTTTTTTACTTGATGCAGTATCTTAGTTTCAGCAGGAGGTACATAAAGTTATGGATTGATATCTTTTCCTTTCATTAACGACTTCTATTCAAATAGAATCAAAATGCTTAATCACTGCTTTTAACACAAGCTGATCACAGGCGGTCAGCAGTGCTGTTGAGTCTGACCAAACCTCAGGGACTTGAGAAGTCATGAAAAAAGTGCCTGAGTGCCTGAGTGCCTACTTAGAGAACAAAGCAGACTCTGAACTTGTCTTCCTAGAACTTCAGTTTACTGGCAGAGAGAGAACTAACGGGTAATTGTAACACAGTGCATTTTGGTTATCTATTGCTGTGTAAAAAAAAAAAAAAATCCTAAAATTCAGTGGCTTAAGAAAAACCAATGGTTTTTCTTTCCCACAATTCCGTGGGTAGACTGGGCTCAGCTACAGCAGCTGCTTTCAGCTGGGAGCTCACTGGGGGCTGGAAGGCCCAAGGTGGCCTCTCCAGGGTCATGTGGTAACTTAGCTTGGGCTTCTTGACAGTGTGGTAGCTGGCTTCCAAAGGGGAATATTCCAAGAGAATGAGCCCCAGTATGAAAGTTGTAGCAATCATTTGCTTAGATCATTTCAACTAATGTTCCAATGGCCAAAGCAAGTCATGTGACCAAGCCCACAATCAATGTGGGAGAGAACCACATAGGTTATGAAACCAAGAGATGTGGTTCTTTTGGGGGAGCCACCAACATAACAATCCTCCACAGAGGGTGATAAATGCTATTAGATCAGAGCAAAAGGAGCACATGGAAGGGGCACCTAAACCAGATTTAAAGGCCAAGGGTGACTTCCTGGAAGAACGGACATTAACATGAGTCATGAAGGGTCTGTAGTGATGTCAGGAACATCTATAGTTCTTGCCTTTTGAACAATCCCACAAGTTATTATTTCTTGGTATACCACTTGTAAGATTTGTATTAGGTATACCACGCATATCAAGTGATTAATTTGTCTATTTGCAAGAATTAATCAGTTGACAGAAGACAGAGCCATGAACATGCTTTTCACATGACTGATTAAATTGCCACCCTTCCTCTCCTACTTGCTCCTGTCCAGGTTCCCTGCAATATTGACTTTAAGTTTTGATTCTACATAGTATCTCCAGCCCTTGCTTTCAACTCCTTCAAACTAGTAATACTCTTACATTGACTGTTAAGCTTTATTATTATTATTATTATTATTATTTTTTTTTTTTTTGGGACAGAGAGAGAGACAGAGCATGAACGGGGGAGGGGCAGAGAGAGAGGGAGACACAGAATCGGAAACAGGCTCCAGGCTCTGAGCCATCAGCCCAGAGCTTGATGCGGGGCTCAAACTCACGGACCGCGAGATCGTGACCTGGCTGAAGTCGGACGCTTAACCGACTGCGCCACCCAGGTGCTCCTGTTAAGCTTTAATTCTTGTAAGGTTATGACTTCCTAATTTCTCAACAGATTTTTCTTGAGATTCTGAAAACCATGTAAATTCCCTAAGAATGGCTGAGAAGGAATTCTCACACAGGTAAAGACTATTATTGTGGCCGAAACAAAGAATAAGAGGAGGAGATCATCAAATGAAGTATGAGATGTAGACGTCACAAGAAGAGAGAGGATCTCAATAAGCCATTTCCTTTTGGAGCTTTATCCTGAGATAAATAAGACATCACTGAAACACTTTAAAAGGGGATTGGCATGATGAGAATTGCATTTTAGAAAGACCCCCAAAGTAGAGGTGCAGACAACGGATTGAGACAGGGAAATCGGCTAGTAGGCTGATGAAATTATGCTGGAGGGAGAGAGTGGTGGTCTGAACTAGCTAGGGACCTAGGTGATAAAGGCAAGTGGACAGATTTGAGAAATACTGAGGAGGAACATTTAACAAGACTTCCTGATGGATTGGGCATAGAACATAGGGGATTGAGTAAAGTTTACCCAAGAAGACACCCCAGGTCTTAAGTGTTCAGAAAGCAGAGAGATCAACACCATTTCTTCTTATAACCACATTTCCACTCTCCCATTTATTTCCTTTTGTGGACTTTCTCCCTCCCTCCTTATTCAATATCTGCCTTAAGCTTAGAGTTTCTTAAACAAAAATTGTCTTTAGAATTATGATTTTTCTGAGGCGCCTGGGTGGCTCAGTTGGTTGAACATCCAACTCTTGATTTTGACTCAGGTCATGATCCCAGGGTCGAGGGGTTGAGCCCCATGTTGGGCTCTATTCTCACCATGCTTAAGATTCTCTCTCTCTCTCTCTCTCTCTCTCTCTCTCTGTCTCTCTCTTTCCCTCTACCCCTCTCTCCTGCTGACACACTCTTTCTAGAATAAAAATAAAAAATAAATAAAATTATGATTTTTTTCTACTGTAATACTCAAAGCATCTCCCACAGACAAATCTGTCCCATCATGTCTATTTTGAGTTTAAACAGTACTTTATCTCATTCTTCTGTCCAGAAGAGCCAAGACAAATTCCAGAGTGGAATTCCAAGATGAAGGAAACCATGCCTTCTCATGGAGCCACTGCTAGCCTCTATGATACCTCTGTGTTTCTGGAAAAGGCACCCCCTCTGCCTGGCCCACCACTTCTGTCTGTGGCTCACGACTGAGAATTCTGCCTGATATGATGAGACAGGAGCAGTGAAAAGCATATTCATGATCTCTGCCTTTCGGAGGGAGACAGTTCTCCATGGTCGCTCACATTTCTGTACCTCTTGCCAACAGGGGCACCATCTTTTCAAGGATGCTTACGCAGCAAATAGGTGAAAGGCAAAGAGAGCATTTCTGTCCAGAGGAAAGGGCAAGATTGTTTACTGTTCAGTACACCAAACGTGGCTCCCTCTAAAGCCACAGTCAGGCATGTTTGCTTCTCTCCCATTATAAAAGATTGGGGTTCCCTAAGCACAGGGATCCTCAGCTACGATAACAAGCTGCTATGCACGTGGCATCCATCGGGATGTCTCCATAGGGTCTTGAGGAGCCAAGGGAACTGATGCATGAGCAGGAAGCTCAAGCCATCCTCCTGTGCTCTAATGGCCTCTGTCGCTGACCAGGCACCTCTGTCAGCATCCACTAACAGGTGGCAGGCTAACGTGTAAATTGTTAGCGGAGTCAAATCTCAGATCCTTCAGATTCTTCATGGAGCTTACATCCTAACTGGGCAAGAACAAGTAAACAAGTTGTGGCTAAGAACAGCTGAGGGGTTAAGACAGAGAAGGTGGGGACATGGCAGGGTGCAGAGATAGGGTGGTACGGGAAGATGTCCCAGACGTGGTACCAGTCAAACAAAGACTGGCCCCCTTCAAGCGTCTAGAAGAGGAGTCAGGTAGAACCATCATGCGAACCGTGAGGCCCAGGGATGTCAGGCAGAGGGAACAGCACGCACATCCTAAGGCGTAGGTGAGAACCGGAAAGAAGACCAATGTGGCTCCAGGGCAGAGGGAAAGGTGGGCTTGGGGCCATCATGCACAAAGCCTTGCATGCTGTGGGGGGGAGTTTGGACTTTTGCCAGAGTTTTCAAGCAGTGAACTCACCCGGTTGACCTCCTAGAAGGTCACTGTCTGAGGGGAGCTCAGAGGGGCACGGGAGAGGAGTGGAGACAGAGATGGCCAAAGAAACACTTGGGGAGAGAATGTAAATGACCCATGGCAATGTGGATAGTAGACACCAAGGCCAGAGATCTGGGCATCACACGCTGATGACAGGCCAGGGTGCTGGAGCTTTTAGAAATGGTCCTGACTCTTTAGAAGAGATTCGGGATTGTGGACAAACATGTATGGATACACTTATAAAACTAGTATTTCCCTGGTGACGTATTTTAGCAACGGCTTTATCTCCAGTTTGATTTTCTTTCGGCAAGGCCTCCAAACACTTTCCTCTGACCACCCTTACTAGCGGCCCATAGAGAAACACTTTGCTATGGATGAGACACTATGCTAAGGATGTTGCCATCGAAAGGAACTTAGAAAATGAATTCTCTCTACTTCACCTATTTTTCAGGCTTTAATAGCAGTGTTCCCAGGTGACAGCATGTGTATTACTTAGGTTAAGACTAGCTGTGGCAGTGGTAAGTCTCTAACACGAGTAATCCTTGGCTGACAGGGCACTCGGCTCCGCATGGGCATTTAGGGCCTGGTGGATGGCCGCACTGGCTCGTGGAGCTGCACCCTCTGGAATCCGTGCTCTCCAGCAAGGGGAAGAAAGGAGGAGATGAAACCCCCTGGTTTGTCATTGCCTTAGCTCAGAAATGGCGCATGTCACTTCCACTTGTGGTCCATTGGCCAAAATTAGTGATCTGGCCTCAAGCTACCAGCAAGAAAGTCTGGGGAACGTAGAAAGCATGTGTAGTGTTTGGGGGAACATTGCTCCTGCCACAGGGTAGCTCTTAAACATTTGGGAACCAAAAGGGAGACGAAATCACATGGAATTTACCAAGTAGTGCCTTCTCAGTGTCAGGGACTTTGACTCTTGTCCCCATATTTATTTTCTGTTCCTACATAACAAATCACCACAGACCTAGTGTCTTAAGACAACACCCATTTATTTGCTCACAGTTCCGCAGGTGGGTTCAACCGGGTTCTCTGCTCGAGGTCTCCTAAGCTGCAATCAAGGTGCTGTCCAGGCTGAGCTCTTCCTCGGGGCTTCTGGGGAAGGAGCCACCTCTGAGCTCATTCAGGTTGTTGGCAGAATCCAGGTCCTTGTAGAGGGAGGGTGGAGAGGTCTCTTAAGCGCCCTGGCCCCTGCACATGAAATCTCCTTCAGGCTTCGAATCTCTCTGACTTCTCCTTCGGCTACCCATAAGAGAAAACTCTGTTTTTACAGAGTGTAGAGGAGAACGTATGAGGTTCTGAGACCCTGGCAGGTCTCAGAAAGCTGGGTGGGGTCCTGCCCCTCTGCTTCTCAGGCAGAGTCCTTGGGAAGAGAGCTGCTGGTGGTGTAGCAGGTCAGGGCTGGGGCTCTGTCATGCTCTTAGAGTTGTCTCAGTCCCACATTGAAGCAGAAGTAGCAACACTGTACCTGTGTCCTTGGGTGTTGTGGAAGAAACACAACCACTAGGACTCAGGAAGCATGTTGGGGGGGAGGTGGGGACAAAGGATTTCACTGTGGCTACCTGCATGGATCGAGGACAAAGGCCCAGATGAGATGTTGCATGTTTTAGGAGGTACCTATATGAGAAGACAGTTTGGGCCACCCACTGGCTCCCCTGGTGTAATGTTAAGCCCCCTGGAACCTGATATGGTACAAGCCACAACCTCAGGGAAAAGCAAGGGTGAGCTGAGTTTCTATCATCCAGGCTATAATCTGGAACTAGAAACCTAGTTGAGATGTAGGCAAACGGTATGTGCTGTGCTTCCTGGACACTTCAATTTTTGCAAGGAGGTCTAGACAGGTGCCATTATTGGGAGTCTCAGCTTGTTGTCCTCCTTGGAGGCAGCGAGCTCCCAAAGGCATCCCAAATGCTCAGTACACTACTTCCAACAATGTAGGCCTTCTTCTTTGAGCCCAGACAGAAAAGGGGCTTTGGCTTAAAGGGACACATTTATTCAACAACCACTTATGCATCTGCTTGGTACTATTCCAGGCACGGCAGATGCTGCAAGGCACCAGTCAGGTGTGGAGTTGGTATCATAACAGGGGGAGAGATGCCCAATAAGTAAGTAAAATTTGTAGATGTCAGACTGTGTGAAGCACTACAGAGGAAAAGCAAGCAGGGCGAGGAGACTGGGAATAGAGAAGTGGGTGCGCAATTTCAGACAGGTGGCTGGGGAGTCCTCACCTGGGAGGGGACATATCAGTGTGACCTGAGGAAGTGTGGGAAGGAGCCTTGCAGATATCTGGGAGAGGGGCCTTCCTAGGAGAGGGTACAAGAGCAAAGGCCCTGAGCCGGAGACAGCAAGGAGACTGAGGTTCTAGAGCAGGGAGGGCCACAGGGATGACTATACAGATGTGGTCAGAGAGGCGCCAGGGACCCAGATCTGTGCACCCATTATGAAGATTTTGGCATTTACTCTAAGTGATAGGGGGAGATCCATTAGGAATGGATCTTTGGAAATTAAAGAGGTAGAAACTGGGAGAAAACAAGGACGAGGGAACACAACCATCTGGAGCATCCTGAGACCCTTAGAAAATGAAGGTGGTCTTTACAACTTTGTTTCTAAGACAGTCATCTCAATGGTTTGCAATTTTTTCCTCTCGAAAAGGTCACGCGATGGCCAGAAAACTCACTGCCCGTCAGCGCTCACACAAACTGAAACAGCCCCCTGCTGGCCTTCAGTAGTTGCAGAGGGCGGCCATCTTTCTTAGGCCCAATGGGAGCCTTGTGGGATGCCTCACTCCGCAGGTGGGAGGTAGGGCAGGGTTCTATTTCTTTCCATTTGATTCCTTCCCCAAAGGACAGCAACCCTGCAGGGTGAGTCCTGTTGGATGTTTGTGACAGCCCATTCTGGAAATTGCTTCATGGTCCCTCTCACTGGCTTTTCCTGGGGTTTCCCAGGAGGGACCCTGATACACAGCTGCCCCAATTGCACAGGAAGGATAGATACTAGGAAGAGTGTAGTGACTTCCCCTCCTCAAAGCCTTCCCAGAGCACTTTCTAGTCACCCCCATGAAGCTGTGTGCCTTCAGGGATGGGGGGAGGGCACTCACTTTGACTTGTTGATGGCACCCAGTCCTGAGGCTGGTCAGGTGGCATCTCTCCCCTCAGGGTTTTTGGTCATCTGTTTAAGACAAATCAAATCCTCAGGAGGAGGAAGGGAGAGGTCAAAGGTTGGAATGGCTTGGCTCTCATCCTTCTGTTCTGCTTAGCCCAGGAGTATCTCTTCATTAGTGTTCCTCCTCTATCCCACTGCCACCCAGGGTTCTGGGCGAAGAGGGCAAAGATGCTGTTTCTGGCTCCTACCCAGTGCTGGAGCCACTGGAACTCCTACCTCTCGTCCCCGCTCATCCAGCAAGTCAGCTCTGTGTCACTGTGTGGGCCGTGCCCATAGTCTTGCAAGGCTGTGTCTGGGCTTGCTGTGGCCGCCTTGCGAACACACCCACATTAGCGGTGGGTGTCATCTGTGGCTTGTACAGTGTCCCTGTCAGGAAAACCTGCGTACCTATTCAAGTGCACCTTCTGGAGGTTGCTGTTCGATACCTGTTATGGAATGGATTGTATTCCCCCCAGTTCATATGTTGAAGCCCTAACCCCACCCCCCCATGTGACTATATAGGGACTTAGAGGGCCTTTAAGGGCATAATTAAGGCTAAATGAGGTCATAAAAATGGGACCTTGATCCAATATGACTGGTGCCATCATAAGAAGAGGAAAAGATACCAGGGAGGCAACAGCACAGAGAAGAAGCCATGTGAGGACACAGGGAGAAGGTGGCTATCTGTGAGCCAAGGACAGAGGCCTCAGGAGAAGCCAAACCCGTCAACACTTTGATCTTGAACGTTTAGCCTGAAGAAGCTGAGAAAATTAATTTCCGTGGTTCTGCATCTCATCTGTGGTATTTCATTATGCACGCCCTAGAAAATGGATACAATACAGCTATGTTGTTATAACTGGGGATACTGAGAAATTGAGATGGGAGGGTGGCTTGGGGGGAGGGAAGAGGGTGGGAGAGGGAAGCAAGGGGAGGCATTCTATTCTAAGACATCCATGCTTTTTAGAAAGACAGAGCTGGTGTGGGCTTGAAAAGCGGAAACGGGACAAGGTAAAGGCTGTTCAGTTTTGTCCGGATCCCACAGGATCTCCAACCTATGGGCTGCACCCTGCCGCTTTCCCCTAATTATCATTAGGAGCCTAATCCGGGGCCAAATGTTCTCCCATGGCCTCCTGTTTGCCAAGAGCAGACATCTCCAGCTGGGAGCGTAATGATGCACGTCCCGCTGCAGCTGGGGACCCCCCCACGCCCACCCCTGTCCCGGCTGCAGACAAGTCCTTATGGTTGAGCCCCTAGTTTTTGCATTGAAGTTGGAAACGCTGGCATCCCAGGCAGGCGTGTGTTAAGCCGGGACTAGGCACAAATAGCTCTCCGCATTGTTCGACTACAGCACGGCGACACGTGCCTTTTCAAAATAGCAGCGCTGTGTTTGAAATTTCCAAGCGAAGTCCTGGAGGGCGGGTATCTGTCCGTCTGCCGCGCCCTCCACTGTGTTCATTCTAAGGAGATACAAAATTAGAACATTTCCGAAGGGGGAGGGAAGGCAAGACCATTAACACACAGCCACACCCCCACACCCCTCTGCCACCCCCCTTCCTGGCGAGGTCCTCATCAGGCACAAGGCCTACAGACAGGGCTCTGCTAAGAACTTGCCTTCTCCAAGCCACGGGGGTGGGCCCGTAGTGGCAGCTGTGCGAAAATAAAGGGGGAGACTTGAAACTCCGTCTTACTGGTTGAAATCAGGTGAAAGGAGCTAGGCTGTGTGAAAGAGGAAGAGAGTGGAGCGATTTTACGCATGGGCCAGACTTCACAAAGGCAAGATCTCTCCGGTCTCGAAGCCACCTTGGGGTGCGGGAGCAGGCTCCAGTCCTGACCCACGGTCCTGGACTCAGCTGGGCACCGCTCTGTAACCCGCACGGGGTGGGACTCCGAGAGACAGGACCCCAGGCGTTCGGACCCCGGTGAGCGAGAACAGCGGTGCTTGGAAGTGACAGCTGGGATGATCGGAATTGTTAGGGGAGTTTCCAAGAGGGCCAGACACTTCTAGGGGAGTCTGTGGGTGGAGGTGGGAACGAACCTTCCATCTGGGGAAAGAAAGACGTTTAAGCAACCCTGTCATGCCGCCCCCCCCCCCTCCGCTCCGAGCACCAAACAGAGCAAAATGCTGCTTGCCTTGGAGAAGGAAAAGAACTCAGCCCCGAAGCTGGTTGGCATCACTCCTACCCGGGCTTCCAGACCTTCTTACAAATCAGGCCACCTGATTCCTACAGCTACCAGCGTCCCCGCGGCAGCTTTCAGAAGCAGCCCTGCCCCCCGCCTCGGCTGCTCCGAACGACAGCTGTCTTCTGCTGCAGATCCCTCACACCACAGACATTCCACCAGAGGCCAGTGGTCAACTCCCGTATCCGTTCTGCTGATGTTCCGGCCAGTTTTCTTCCCCTTCCTGCTTCCTGCTGCTTTCCCCCTTGGTTTTCTACACAAAGTGTCGATTATCGAGCGCTTACGGCAACTGCACACTAGCCACTGGGTTGGGAGCTGTGTGGACTCTCGGTCATCACAACCACCCTCAGGAAAGAGGAGATTGTCCTCAATTTACAGAGGATGCAACGTGGGCAAGGAGAGGTGCCTATTTGGACCAAGGCTGTGCAGGTAATTAGCATCGAGAGAGGAGCCCCGCACTTCTCCAAGCCTGCACCTCTCCCCACAACCTTTTAGGCCTGCCCGTGGCATCAGGACCGTGCAAGACTTCAAGATTGCTGCCAGACTGTAACCCCTCACCTTGTGGATTTCCAAGCCACGGCCAGCTGCTCCCTGCCCCAGGGCTGGGGCTCCCCCGTAGGCCCAGGGACCCGCTTTCCTGGGGCACTGCCCAGTCCATGCCTCCACAAACAGCAAGGTGTTTGTGGAAGTGTAAGTAACCCCTCTTATGGGGATATTAGGGACCCAAGCCCACTTAGTCACAAAGGTGTAAGTGACCACAGAGGGAAGGGGATGGCATCTTCTAACAAGATCAGACAGAGAGCAGGCTCTTTAAGTGCACTGTTTAAAAATCTCAGCAGACTTTGAGCTTCCACGTGGGAAGAAAACCACCTGGGGCCAGGCTAAGTCTTGGACATGCTGCTCTCGGCCACACTGAGCCCCTTCATTGGCACCTGTCCCTCCAGCTGCAGACAACACGGCTGGCCCTGGCTAGGGAGGTCTCTGCACGAGCAAGCGGCCCCAGCGGGGCTCCGGTGAGAATGGACCAGAGCCCAGGGTCCAATACGAGGAGGAATCCAGGTCAAGGCTGCGCCCTGAACAGAGCTGATGTGTTAACTAACCTCTGTAGTGCTGAGTTTCACACGCACCTGAACTCCTTACCGTCGGGGTCCCCCAAAGCACAGTGCCCCCCTGCAAACAAATGTCGATTTGCACACTTCCTTTACCCTCAGCTCATTCCCTAATCTTGCCCACCATCTTCTTAAAATAAGCAAAAAAGGTTTGGGTGCCTTCCCCAAGTAGAGAGGAGTTAATAAGGCTAGTGAGGGAACTGCAATTAACTATGGGATCGCTGTTACAATCAGATCCTGTCGGAAACAACACAGGGATTTTCCATGCTTGCTCGGGTTGCAAACTCCCTCTCAGGTTGCAGGTTAGCGCTTGGTGCAGCCTCGGTTCAGAGCAGAGGAAAGGCACAGAAGGGGACAGGCTACTTGGTTCCTGGGGGGCAAGTCCGCAGAAGATAATGACAGCGTGAAGCCCTGGAGGAGAAAACCGGAAAGACAGACGTGTGTATGGAGTGAGAGGAAGAGAAAAAGGGCAGGAAGCAGGAAGGGTTAAAGCTTGACAAGGCAGGACCAGCACCTGGCTGTATTTGCTCAGCTGGCCGGCCACCTCCCCCAAGCTAGGCCCAGGTCACACTCGATCAGCAGCAGGCTGGAGGATTTGCTCCGTGAAAGTGGCAGCGGCTCCCAGTTGGACTTTGCTCGAGCTCCCTGGGCAGAGAAGCGAGATGTCCAATTTCATGAGCATCTCACTGGCTCCCCAGGTGCGTCAGAAAATGGAACACTTCTTACCTAGGCACTGCCAGCATGCTTGTGGGTAAGGAGGAAGCGGATCAAAGCAAATCAACACTTGCTTTAGGAAAAGCATCCGCTCTCTGTAAGGATGGTCCGCTGTCTGGGTGAAGGGCAAGCCCGCTTCCGGAATCTGTGTGCTAAGCTGTGACCCAGGGGACCGGACAGCATGTCCACGGCTGTGGGTGATTCGGAAGTTCTGCCATGACACGGTCCGCCCGATTTGCTGAAGTGTAGTGATGTGGTTCAAGTACGAAGACTTTTGTTTCGAGGGCCTCCCACCGTGCTTCTGACATTTCACATTCCCTACTGGGAATACACACATAGAAATTTAAAATTTTCTGAGTAATAAAAGGGAGTCCCTGCTTAAGAAATGTCACCGTAACGCTGTGACGTGAAGATTGATATCACAGTAGTATTAAGAAAAAACAGGATTGCCTTATCTAAAGCTGTGCTGCTTCCTTTCCAAGCCATTACTAAGACCAGAAATGAAACGAACTCCATGTGACTTTAACCTTCATAAAGTGTAAACTTGGCCAATCTGTCAAGCAAATAGCACGTAGTTATTGTCTGCCTCCGGCTGGGTGTCACTGGGCAAGTGTCACAGAAGTGTGACACTTGTTTCCGGGACTCAAGACCTGCGGTGCTACAACCAGGACAGTCCCAGGCAAACCGGGATGGTTCGTCACCCTTGGTGTAACACGCAAGTGGGCCCAACACGGGGATTCCTCTACTTTCTGCCGAATTGACTCCTGCCCTCTTGTCAGGGCTCAGTTAGGTCTGCACGCTCAGTGCCTGAACCTCAGGGTTTCCCCTCCGAAAATCTCCACGGTGCTACGACCCACCTAAATGCTCTCCTCCTTGGCACAAATGACATGCTGTGCTCCTGATACCCCAGCAGCAGCAGCACCTGGGAGCTTGTTCGAAATGCAGCATCCCAGCCCCCAACCCCAATCTGCACTTCTAACAAGATCCCCCCGAGGATGGCATCCAAATTTGAGGCACAGTCCTCTCCCTTTCTCCAACTGATTTGAGAGACGGACTTGTGTCTTCCAACCAGGGTGTAAATGTCCGCACAAAATGAGGCTCTATCTCCTGCCGTGCTAGGCACGCAGCGGACACTCGAGTACCTTAAATACTTGGATTGCGCAAGAGTGCTGGAAAGTAAACTGGCCCTGTGCTGCGTGGAAATCACATCGTGCTCTCTTTGCTTCCTCAGCCTCCGACACCATGCTCGCTTCCTGTTTCCAGCTGCCTCTAGCCTCCTCTCCCTGGGCACACCTTATTGCTTCCTGCGGGAGTTAACAGACCAAAAAAGAACACAGGCACAAAAAGACAGTGTGGTGGCATCTTGGTTAGGGAGTGTGGACGTTTGTGATTCGTCTTGGCAGTTTGCGTCTGAGCCCCTCCTGTGTGAGGAGAATTCCCCAGCCTTGAGTCTTAGGGGGAGTCAGACAAAGCCTGGTTTATGTCTTCCTTTGTGGACCATACTTTGAGTATGGACAACTGGACAACAGAATGTCCTCAAGTGTTCACTAGGAGTGTTGGCATGTGACCTTGGCTTCTCCCTTCAGACACTCTCCACGCTGGTCCTTGCAGACAGAACTGGTTCTGCAAAGACTCGGAGCCCAGGCAACTACTCTCAATGGGGGTGGGGGTAGTTGTGCAAGATTCCCGGGGCAGACAAGGAGTGAGGCTGGGAGGGCAGAGCAAGGCGGAGGCTCCAGACCAGCAGGAGAGATTGTGGTTCTCTCCCCAGGCTAGTCTACAACAAAGTGATTTTGTGGCAATCAAGTTTCTGAGCCTGGTTCTCAGACTTTCCAGTTCTTCAGCTACTCGGTATACTTTCAATGCATTTCACTTCCGCTTAGATGGTTTCTTTTAAGAGCACTGACTTATAGGAGATAGATGTTCACTGGTGAGGGTAAGGACCTCCCTTCTGGATAAGGAGGGCTCCAGGTTCTCAGGAGGCAGGAGAAGCCAGGGGATTCAGGAAGAGTAATTAGTGCTTGAGAATCCAATCCAAGAAGTTACATTGTTTTGCTTTCCTACTACCTTCTCTGAGCACGAACCAATCAACGGTTTGATTACATTGGAAGATATTCAGCCAAGTCCCAGGGACCTATGGAATATCGCACACATTGTACTCTTTAACACAGGAAAAGAAAGTCACAACTATTTTCTTCACTTTGGAAACTGCTTGATCTGGCACAACGGAACTCAGTCAATCCATCAAAAAACTATGTATTGAACACCAGCCATGTAGAGACTTGGCTAAAAGTCTGCCCCGTCTGCCTGGTGGAGAACATCCAAGCCTCAGCTCACAACACCCCACAACTGGGATCAGTTAGGCCCGTGCAGAGTCTGCTTTAGATACTTTTGAAAAAGTAAATGTCTTCCTAAACCTTCCGTTCACCCTGCAGTTCTTTTTCCTTCTTGTTGGGTGATGGGAGAAAGAGGACAGATACAGCATCCCCTGAAAGGTTTACTCACTGTGGCCAGAGCTTCGTTATTGAGGAAACAAAAAATCAAAAATCACAGAGGAAAAAAAAAAAGGATCCTCTATTGTCCAGGAATTAAATACACGTGGTTGTTTGTTTGTTTGTTTGTTTGTTTGTTTTTGTTTTGTTTTGTTTTCCCAGCGGAAGCCTGCCTTTCACTGGCTGAAGTCTTTACATCTGCATAGCCTAGAACAGGAGGAATCGCCTCTGGGAGCAGTGAATGATGTGGTTCCTGAGTGTGGCCCGCTCCGGCCTGGCCTGGAGCCCCCGTGGAACACCTCAGAAGACTGGAAACCACTAGTCCACTGAATAGATGGAAACTTGCAGGGGGTCAGTAGGACAGTACCCATTCCCCAGTGGGGACCAAAGGGCATCCGACACACTGACAGCAACATGGACCTGCTTCATCCTTCAGGACATAAGCCAGATGGTCCTTCCCATACAGCGATGTCAGCTCAACTCAACGGACACTCTGTGAACACACTCCCTCGAGTGCTGCTGTGAGCAAGGGATTGGCTATCCGTGGAGTTTACAACTTGGTGACCCTCAGAAGCAAACTAGTTACGACGGAGTGGTCAACTTTCGTCTTTCCCAAGGATTCTTTTTTTGGGAACTCATCGGAAAGACAGAACTAACGAGTCATTTGAAAAGTTTGGCTCACCCTTGTGTTTGGCTATTGGTGCATAACACCCGATCTTTTTTACTAACCTTGGAAACGCAGTCGACTTGGGGCTTCTGCTTCCTGCTTGGAAATTCTGCTGTAATGTCTCGCGCTCCAGCAGCTCTTACAGCCTTGGGGATGAAAGCTTTACCTGGACGGTGGTAGAGCAGAAAGGTGGAAGAAGACTGTCCCTAATGACTTCTCAGCGCTGGGTTCCTTTACAAACAAGAATAAAGCCTGGATGGTGAAGCTACTGTGACCGGGTTTTTAGCTGAGTACAGTCCTTAACTGATAAAGGCTTGTCATGGAGGCGCTATTCAAAGGAGAAAAAAAGAATACTTACGCATCCAACAATAAAGGACTAAGTTGCAGTAATATATAGTTGGCCAAATGGCTCTTTGTTAAACACTCCTTCATCCATTTACAAAGTATTTATTAAGTGCCTACTATATGCTGGGAATAGTGCCAGACGTTGTCGAGCCAGTGATAAATAAGCAGATACGGACCCTGTCCCCCAGGACTTGTGGGAGACTGCGAAACGGAACAGAAACACGTTCCTGTACGGTCTACGGTCCCGTGACACTGTGCTTCCAATGTCTGCCCTTTGGGCGGGACAACGTGAGTGGCCCTCCCGGACCCCTCCATTGTGAGGACACCTGGGGATATCTCTCAGTCTTCTTTTCGGGACCTCAGTAAAACTCAAGTTTGAATATCGCACAGAACCCAAGAAAGATGCTTCCAATGCAGCGCCTTCTTCGGTGCAGGTATGACTGTCTCGGGCAGGCTTCCCAGCACAGGGTGTAGGATGGGCCGGGTTTGGAGGAAATGGGGGCACAGCGGCTGTCTAGAAGGCTACTGCAGTCACTGGGGTGAAGAAGAATTCCCTGATGCAGCGAAAGCAGGCAAGAAGAGAAGGGGGAAAACGTCCAAAATGTTCCAGGGAAGGACTTTACAGGCCGCGGAGGCCCCGGATGCGGGAGGGTGAGGTGAAGGGGAGATTGGAAGGCGGCTCCAGATGTCCAGCCTGAAGACTCAGGATGGCAGCATCCAGAGTTGGGGCAGGGAATGGGGGAGGAGGAGCGGTTCTCTGAGATGAAGCTAAGTTACCAACAGAGGAAGAGCAGTGGTTTTACACATTTCGTTGCACAAAAGCAAAGCCCAGCAAACCCAATTCAACTGGCGGGCGACTTGTGGGCACCTGCAGTGTATTTAGCACAGCATATTCTATAACCTCATTATCACCCACTGCTGGCAAATAAGCCGTCCACACTTCCCCTCCACAAGCGACGCTTTTCTCAGACGTCTAAAATTTTTTGCTCCCCTTAACTATTTTGGAGGGAAAATTTCCAAGCTGTTGCTACAGACTTCCTAACTTGTGAGCTCCGTTAACACAAGCATCGTATTCTCTTATTTATCTGTACCATCCCTGCATCACTCATAATCCTTTGAATACGGGAGGTGCTCAGATCGAACGAGGGCGTTTGGCTTTTCACACCAACTCAGAGACAGTGTGACGTACGTCAACTATGTCCTTGTGATGCTTTAACACATAACCAAGTGTGTGTGTACACAATACATCCCGGAGACTCGTGTCTGCGTTGCTGGTTCTATCCTCCTCCCTTGATGGGTCTCTCGGCAAATCATTTATGATTTCTGCAGACTCTTCCTGTGACGATCTCCGCACCCCTGCCTTAGTATGCCAAAACCAAACAAGCAAGGGGAGTAGAAATCTCATCTTAGTAGAGCCAGGAGGCTCTGAGTGACAAAATAAGAACACGTCTTTTGAGAGAAGCCGTGAACTTCCATGCCAGGTGACAGCACCAGCACCCAGCAGCTTTGCTAAGCAGGTAGCACACACTGGCCGGTCACCGTGCGAGGCCACCACAAAGAGTGCTTGGAGAGTATCTTCATCCAGTGTCCCTCTAGGGCAGGCACTGCTGTGATGCCCAGTTTGAATAGGAGGGAATCAGGCTGATGAGATCCCATCATTAATAAGTCACAGAGGGGCGCCTGGGTGGCGCAGTCAGTTAAGCGTCCGACTTCAGCCAGGTCACGATCTCGCGGTCCGGGAGTTCGAGCCCCGCGTCAGGCTCTGGGCTGATGGCTCGGAGCCTGGAGCCTGTTTCCGATTCTGTGTCTCCGTCTCTCTCTGCCCCTCCCCCGTTCATGCTCTGTCTCTCTCTGTCCCAAAAATAAATAAATAAATGTTGAAAAAAAAATTAAAAAAAAAAATAAGTCACAGAATCAGGATTCAAACTTACATCATTGGACTCCTAAGCCCATGCTTTATAATAGGGTTTTACGCATCCCTGGAGGCCTTTGGGCTCTTCCTTTTTTCTCTCTTCCTCCTCCTCCTTCTTACTTTTCCTCCTCCTCCCTCTTCTCTTCCTTCCCCTCTTTTTCATTTTCATTTGTTTTGACATTCAAAGTTTTATTCCCAAGACACAAGTCTGCTAGGGTCCAACCTTCAGATAAGCCTTTTCTGTGTGATTTTGTATTTGCCCTCGAGTAGTTTAAGACGTGGCTGGAGACTCTGGGCATGGAATACGGCAGAAGTGCAGACAGCGTGTCTGGCTCAGCGACCCCGCTGCACGTAATGAAATTTGTAAGTCTTTAATCCCACCACGACCTGTTTTCATTCTTCTCGCCCACCACCGTAGACTTTGGCGCCCTATATCCAGTCTTGATGGGTTTCCAGGTTTGTACTGTTTCTTTCTTGCCCTCCTTCCCTCATGTCCCCTCCATCAGAAATTACATGTAGTCTTGAAGACACAGTTCAGGGCACACCTTCGGGGTGCCTTCCAAGCTTCAGCTTCAATTAGCAGCATGTTCCGTGTTGCTTTTCTGCTTGACCAAATCTCTCCTGTTCGTCTTCTCTGGAGTTTATGATGGTGTGTTTCTCTCCCACTAGATTATGCCCAAGAGGCAAAAATGATGTCTCAACCCCTCTCCCGAGTCCAGAAGGGTGCTGTGCTCCTGTTTCTGTGTGTTGGCTAAAATCTTCATATGGGAAGACACTATGTCTTTCAGCATGATCACAGGTACATAATCTCCAACACAAACAATGCAGCACTGGAGAACTTCAATGACTCTTGCTCTCCAACATCAATCTCGGTAGGAAATTGCTTCCAGCAACATCGGCCTTGGCATGTGCTAAATTAAGTCGCATGTCTTTGTCCCGTTCATGCTACAATGGGCACAAATGTATGACGCTTTGATTCTTCTCAACAAGGGTCAAGATGTCTTATAATTTAAATTAATAAACCTTCAAAAATCATCTTACTGGGACTTTATGAAGCTTGTTTCAATCTAATACAATGTTCAATGTAAGTGACTTTTTAGTGTATTTGCTTGAGACTATGACCTATGCCAAAAATTACCAGAAAGGTCAGCAAAAATGAACTGGCGGCTGTACTTAAAGGTTTGTGGTACACTGCCCAAGATATCTTCAGCCAATATTTTTTATGGCTGCCCAATCAGTGTAGGAAAGGTCAGCTAGTAAATCTTTCGTAGTCTGCACTGAAAGTAGTCTTCACTTATTCCTTCTTACAAATGACTAGGACCTATCCAAAAATACGGACTGCAAGTATACCTCAATAAAAGTTTCAGGGAATTTTTGTGTGTTATTTACTTAGTTAACTCAAACACTTATCAGGGCACCTGGGTGGCTCAGCCCGTTGAACATCGGACTCTTGATTTCAGCTCAGGTCATGATCTCATGGTTCATGGGATCAAGCCCCACACTGGGCTCTGTGTTGGCAGTGTGGAGCCTGCTTGAGATTCTCTCTCTCTCTCTCTCTCTCTCTCTCTCTCTCTCTCTCTTTCAAAATTAAAAAAAAAGAAAAAAGCTCAATACTGGGAAGGGGAGGGGCAGAGGTAAGATCACACAGGGAGAAGATGAGCTGCAATGAAGTCTTAGGGCAGCCTCAACCGACAATGTAAGGATTCTGATGATGAGACAGCTCTGCAAAGCTGTCCTGAGTTGGGGGCAAGACAAACCAGGCCTTTATATCTCCATGCCAATCAATTTGTGGACATGGTCCATTCCCAGAAGGGAGCATGACCTTGAACAAGGTAGCTTTATTCACCTGAGCAAATCTCCAAAGGGGACCAACACCTGAGGTGGAAGGGGGCACGGTCAGCAGGTGGGGTAAGGAATCTCTCATTCCTGTAAAGGTCCATCACAGTGTCCCCCAGCTTGTGGTAATTGCAAACATGAGATTAAACGAAGCAGGAGTCTTTACGGTTGTCTGCTTAGAATCTTTCGTGGGCAAATATGTGCTATGAACTTCAAGAGGGGAATTTACTGTACAGACCTTCCCAAATTTACGTGAGCTCATAGTACTCCTGGGGGTCCGTATTAAGTAACATTCTTTGATGTTAGGATACTTAGGGTACACGTGCACCAGCAATCACAGTGCCGCTGGACAAGTGGGAAATAAAGGAGATACAAAATGCACTAGGGTACAAAAATGGACTCCAAATGGATCACAGACCCTAAAACCATGAGACTCTTAGAAAAAAAGCATAACTGTAAATCTCTCTGATCTTGCATTAAGCAACGGTTTCTCAGCTAGAACATCAAAAGCACAAGTGACACAAGAAAAAGAAAGACACTGGCCTTCACCAAAATGTAAAGCTTCTGTCCTTCATGGACTGCTTCAAGTAAAGAAGCAACCTAAAGAATAGGAGAACATACCTGCAAATCCTATCTCTGATAAGAGATTTGCACCCAGCATGTAAGAAGAGGTATTACAGCCCACCAAGAAAAAGACAAATAACCTAGTTTAAAAAGTGGCAAAGAGTTAAAATAGACATTTGCCCCCATACAGAGGTATGAATGGCCAATCAGCACATGAAAAGATGCTCCATGTCACATCAGGGAAATGCAAACCCAAACTACCATTGAGACGCCAGTTCCCACCCATTCGGATGACACGGTCAAAAAAACAATAACAAGTGTTGCTGAGGATGCGGACCGATCGGAGCCCTCCTGCATTGCTGGTGGGGATGCAAAATGATGCAGCTGCTCTGGAAAACACTTTGGCAGCCCCTGAAAATGCCAAAAATAGAGTTAGCGCGTGACTCGGCGGTTCCACTCCTGCATATATACCTAAGAGTGGAGACCTATGCCCACGCAAAAATTTGTATACAAATATTCATGGCAGCATTGTTAATAATAGCCAAAAAGTGGAAGCAACCCAAATGTCCGTGAACCGATAGATGACCCACATGTGGAATATCACTTGGCTCTTAAAAGGAATGATGTAGTGATGCATGCTACCAGACGGATGAACTTGGGAAACATCTCGCTAAATGAAAGAAGCCAGACCCAGAGGTCAAATACTGTGCGATTCCATTGGTAGGAAGTGTCCAGAATGGGCACATCCAGAGAGACACCTACAGCAGATTAATTGTCAGGGGAGGTAATGGGGAGTGACCGCTGATACATATGGTATTGCCTTTTGGGGTTAACGGAAATATTCTAAAATTAGACCGTGATGAAAACTGCACAACTCTGTACCCATACTGAAAACCACTGAATGGTACTTAAAATGGTAAAGCATATGGTATGTGATGATATCTCAATAAAACAGTAGGGGCAGAGATGAGAGGTCCACAAGTTTTGTCAAAGGGCACCAGGGAAGTCTGTCAGAGCTCTCTTGCTTGCAAGTGATAAAACTCAAACTATATTAAGAAACTTTTAAAAGGAAGTGAGAAAGGAATTTGTCGCCTAGCATAGCTGGGAAATCGAGAGGCGCAGCTTGCTTCAAGGCCTCACCAGAGGCACCCAGCAACCACAGACTGTTCCCCTCAGTGCCTAGCAAGTCCAGCAGAAAGAAAGCTGTTCTCCTCCAAAATCCCTAGAGCAATCAAAGGGAAGAATCTGACTGGTGCTGCTTGGAATGCAGAGCTATTTCTGAACCAATTACTGGCAATAAGATGGCTAGGATATTCTAATTGGTTGTCCTAGGTCGTGTGACTACCCCTGTGGGCGGGTACTCATGGGTGGGGGCGGTGGTGATTTACAGTCTTCCAAGGGAATGGAGAATGCAAGCTGGATGTAAAAGGAGAAATAAGTTTGCAGGTGAAATAGAATATAGGTAAAAAAAATGCAAAGGAAGAGAATTCCAGAAGAAGGATTCGTATGATGCCCTTTTGGTTACCTGTGATTTTCATGTCACTTCCCCCCAACCATCAGAGTCCTTCCTGGAGGATTAATAGTAATGATATTAATCTAGTAGTTTTACAGTAGTTTTATGTTCTACAATGAAGACTAGTCAACTGTATTCTAAAAGGCAATGATTGGTATGAGGAATTAATATAGACTCCAGGTTAGGACTTAAGCCTTACGCAGAACTTCTTGCCTTCGGGATAATTTGGCTCAGCTGGCCTAGTGTAACCCACCCCAAGATCTTTCTTCTGCCTTTCTTCTCATAGCTCCCCTCCTTGGCCATCAAAGAAATCGGCACTGCTTCCCCACAGATCTAGTCTGTGCAGCTCAGTGAGTAGAATTAAAACTTTCTCAGTTGCCCAAGGCAGAAACTTGAAATCACCTTTAACTCTTCCCTCGACATGCAACCCATTATCAATTAGTAGAAATGATGCCTTTTAACCGTCTTGAGCATTGCCTTCTCACCTCTATTCCCAAGGCCAATGCAGTGATTTACCTCTTCATGAATTCTTGCTTGGGTGGCTATAATGGCTTCTCCTGGTGTTCCTTCTCCATCTCCTTAATCCATCCTTCATACTCCTGCCACAGTGAACTTTTAAAAATGCAAATGGCTACACTTGGGCTTAAAATTCTGCTCTCGAGATGTAGTCCACCGTCAGTTCCCTTGGATGTATATTCCCAAATCCCAAACGAAGTCACCCAAACTTTGGTGTGTAAATAAAAACACCTCCGGGCCCCCAGCTCACAGTGATGGAAACATGGAGCTCTCATTTATCTTCTTCATCTCAGAAACCTGAACCAGCCCTGGATCCAACCTTCGTTTACTTGTTTCTGACTTGGTCCCAGATGCCTTCAGTATAAATGTGAGGTGTATCAAATTGGAAGCATTGACTGAGTCACCGAGAGACAATAAATGTGTTTTCAAGTGAAATAGGCCACTCTGTAGGGCTTGCAAGAAGAATAAGCCAAACCCTGTTAAACTCTCAAGTCCCTCTTTCTCTTTGAGGCTATGAAATAAGTCAACACTGGACCTGAAGAGGAAGGATTTGTGAGAACAAGTTCCTTGGAGAGCTGCACTAGCAGGCCCTTCCCTCAAAGCAGGAAAGGGCGGGATGCGCCCCTGTCACCTCTAGTTGCACGCAGGTGGCTCCAGGCAACTATTCAGAGACTTTAATATGTATCCCTGGTTTGGGGGAATAAGTGACAGAGTAGACTCGATTGGTGTCTTTCTACTGGTAAGTTTAAAATGGGAGAGACAGGCTGGCTAGCTGCTGATGAGCAGATCAAAACAGAGGTGGGCACCCGGCCTCAGCCTGCATAGCTAGACTTCGTTGGGACAGACCAAGTAGGATGCTTCCATGGCCCTGATGCGGGCCATGAGCAAGAGGAAGCCAATGATGACAGCTTAGGATCAGTTATTAAAGCCTCCCGGGGTGGGAGGGGAGGCTTCATTTTAGGTGCTACAGAGAGTAAATGACCAGCTAAACTAGAGAAACATCTACCCAGGTAAGAGGTCTCTGGAGTCAGGAGGGGGAGTAGGGTTGAGAGAAATGGGATCTCCAAAGAACGTGAAAAAGTGTCCCTTCCGATAGGGAGCTTTCAACAACTGTCGACATTCGGAAAGCACAGAGCCATCTTAGGACGGCGTCCGTGAAGAACAAACTTTCTTATTCCCGTGACCTGTCCTCCACCCCTGAACCAGCACCAGCCTGAGCGATAAAAGGTGGGGGAGAAGACGGAAAAAAACAGTCAGGAGATTTTCTGTGGAAGGCCAGACAATAAACATGTTAGGCTTTGGGGGGGGGGGGGGGGCATCCAGTCTCTGATGTAGCTACTGAATTCCGCTGTTGTAGTGTGAAAATAGCCAGAGATGATCTTTCAATGAATGGGTGTGGCTGACTTCTAGTGAAACTTCATTTGCAAAAGCAGGAAGATCGAGCTCATGGCCCATACTTTCCGGATCCCTGCCCTCCCTACACTGTAGGTTTCAGGAGGGGAGGAGCTTTGTTTGGTTATTATTGTATCTGAAATGCACATTGTAGATAGCCGCAGCTTCTCCGTTACCTATAATGCAGATCTGGTTAAATACAATGAATCCTTTTGTTATCTTTCCATTAGGACCCAAGAGAAAACAGCCAGTATCCTTGGAGAGAGGAAACTAAACTAAAAGATACTTGACTGTAGTCAAAGGGCTTCTTTCTGTGAGGGTGAGCCACACAGTATGGGAGCACAGCAGAGCAGGTAAGCTTGTATAGGTTACAAAGAAGGCATATTCTAGCACGTTAAATGCTATGCATAGGCTTATAACTACATCACAAAAATGTAAGCTTCCCATTGGACGTGGTTTATCTTCTTTATCTTTTCAAGACTGACTTAGCACCATATCCTGTACATAGGGGACAAAGCTAAAGGGAAGATTAAATAAAAGAAGGTCAATGCCATTTATAAACAGCCAAAGGGATGTTCAAAAATGCATGTATGATTGAAGACAGATCTTTCCTGAGAAAATTCTGTTAATTAAAGGTGCAGTAGTAGAAGAAGGAAAGAAGCACCATCTGATGCCAAAGAAGCAGTTTTATCATTTGGAAGCTTATTATAATTTTAATTTAGTCCAGGTATGACAGCAAGACATTGTGTTAATGACACACACTTTTATAGGGAGCCTTTTCGTTGACCGTGTTGGCAGCACAGGTTCTATCAGCATTGAGCTGCTGAGATCTCTGGGCTACATAGAAATGCTAGGTGTGTACTTGAATTGTTCAGATCCAATTAAAATTAACTACATACTTACTTTTCTCTGGGCAGGGGGGGATATAGCATACTGCCTGGGGGCACCAGCTCTGAAGCCAGACTGCCCAGATGTGACCACGGGCTCCACCACTCACTAGCTATGAGGCCTGGAGAAACTTAACCTCTCTATATCTTAACCTCAGTTTCCCCATCTGTAAGATGGAAAAGAAAAATAATTGCTTCACCAGAGGTTGTTATGAGGATTAAATAGAGAGTATGTGTTCAGTCCTTAACACAGTGCCCAGCCTATAGTAAGCACTCAAAAAATATTAGGTATGATTATCATCCTATTTAATTTATCCTCACAATATTGCACTGACTTTGGTGTGATTACCATATCGTACCAAAGAGGAAGCTGAGGCTCAAATGGTAACGTCCCAGAAGTCATCAGTGGCCCGTAGTCAAGGATAACTGGGTCAAGTTCATCACACCAGGAAGCCTCCCAGAGGAGGGCTGGGTCAAGGGCCATTATATGTGTGTGTCTAGCTTTGGTTCCAAATTTGCTTTAAAAGAGAATCTAATCCCTGTACTACACCATTTCCATCTCCTCTAAAAGTTAAAATTATTTATGAGAACTTCCAGGTAGACTTTCCATTAAAAGTACTAGATTTTCCTCTATAACAAAAGAAAAACTTATTATTCGAAAATAGCATTGCTTTGTTAGGAAGTGTAATAATAGTCATCGTTTTGTGTAGTGTCCCTGGCTTCTATTCAAAGCCAAGCCCACTATCCTTTCATTGTTTTTTCTTTAAGTCAGGAAAGACCTGAAATTTGGCTCTGAAAATTTCCTTAATTTGTAAGAAGAAATATTCCCCTGGAAGTCCAGTTGTTATGACCAAAGAGGAAAAACAAAGCTCTAACAAGAAATGACCAGCACTGAAACCACGGGGTTTTCAGAATTAAATTGTTGAATTTGTGTCACATCCTTTCTTGGCCATTCTCTAGACATCTCTGCCAAAACTAACAAAAATCACTGCTTCAAGCAAAAATCTTCATAGGTAGTGACACTGATAATACCTCCCCATGCAGAGCCTCAGGGAAGCATCTGGATGGAGCTCAAAGACAGGGATGTGCTGAATCATTCCCCCAGGGAGGGGATTTCTTTAAAGCAGTTTCAGACAGAAGAATAGTCACCTTCTGACCTCTGAACAGCTTTCTCTGGCAATTTCCAGAATGTCTGCTTCCAGAAACATTTCTTCCTTTGTTTCACCCCCATCAAAAAGCACTTACACAACACTCATTCACCTCTGGGGAAGCATCAAAGATGCAGGGGAAAAAAATCATACATATGGTCCCCGTAGCCTTGGAATTTATAATCTGAGATGCAGACATGTGTAAAAAGGGTACACAGACAAGAAGATGTATTATGCCAATACATGGCCAGACAGTAAATTACAGAACTTACCTTCTACCTACCTAATCCACTTATTCTCCTTCCGCCTCAGTTTCCTCTTTTTCTTTTAACTGAGAGAGAGAGAGAGAGAGAGAGAATGAGAATGAGTGAAGGAGGATGCAGAGGGAGAGAGAGAGAGAATCTCAAGCAGAGTCTCTGCTCAGCATGGAGCCCTACTCGGGGCTCAATCCCACACAACCCTAGGATCATGACCTGAGCCGAAATCGGGTCAGATGCTTGACCTACTGAGCCTCCCAGGCGCCCCTAAGTTTCTTCCTTATAACTGAGGGAGGTAGGAATTCCATCGGGCACTAACACTGTATGAGCTTAGGATGCGTAAACCTCGAAACTGAAGCAAGTCACCCACACTCAAGTAATTCTCTGTCCAGGCAGATAAAGGGAATCCACAAGCTGCATAGACTGTAGACGAGACAAGCCTGCCTAAACTGTCAGAATGACAGAAGAGATGGCTCTGGGCCCCGAAGTAAGAGACAGGGAAATATAATTTTCAAAAGTTTAGAATGAACTTGTATCAAAGTGTTAACTCGTTAGTGAGAACCAGGAGGCCAGTCAAAGCTGGTTCGAAGAATATTTGAGAAACCGAGTTTTTATAGCACCGAAGAAAGAATTTTGGACTAAGATTTCTAAGGTAGGTTCAAAAGTGGTTCATGTCCAGAGGTCAAAAAAAATCACCATGTGGAGTTATATTTTCTACTACACTGAAATAATTTATATATTTATCAGGCAAAATTTTAAGAGCTAACACATTGCTTTAGAGAGTCTGGGCCCCAGTCAAGGGGACAAACAACAGGGAAACCCATCAATAATTAAATATTCCCTGGGTGGGCCTGTTGGGTGCGCTCCAGTGGAAAGACTTCCTTTTCCTCGCTCCCAAATTTTGGATAGAACTGGGGGTCACAAATGATCTCCAAGAATAACTTTTGGTTACACACACACACACACACACACACACACACACAAAAGAGGCTGCTCCCCCTGCTTTTTTGTCTTAATTAATTTACCTAAGTATAGAAAGAAGTGTCAATAAAATATGTAAGCTTCAGTGAGGATGGTCAGCAAACACAGAATCATAGAATGACACTCACAAGATGTTTGCGACTTCGTAAGCAATCTGGGTTGCATTTTCAATGGTCTCTATCACCTCTCTTATTCCGTAGTGTTTTCTCTCTTTCGTTTTAGGATTTTCTTTTTTCATTGACTCTTCTTCTGCAAGCTAGGAAACCATACCTAAGAAATTCGTCTCCTCTGGTTTCACCTGGAGGAGCTACACATTTGAGTGAATTCTTCTCTCTTTTTCTGTAGGTCCCCCAAATCTGCAAAGGTCCCTGGCTGCCAGGAAGTGACCTTCTTTACTGGTAGGAGGACTCTGCAAGTTATAGAACAGGTATCAGATGAGTTTCCTAGAAAGGTTTTATGAGTGTTAGTCCCACATAGAAAGCACAGCTTTTATCCCTTGGTGGTGAGTTTAGCATACCTGCTAATTTTTTTTTTTAAGAGAGCGTGTGCACATGCAGGGGAGAGTGGCAGCAAAAGAGAGAGAGAGAGAGAGAGAGAGAGAGGGAGAATCTTGAGGCTCCATGCTCAGTGCAGAGCCTGACACAGGGCTTGATCCCATGACCTTGTGATCATGACCTGGGCTGAAATCAAGGGTCAGATGCTCAATCGTCTGAGCCACCCAGGCACCCCTGATTAAACAAAATTTATTTGTAAAGATGACCTTCCAGGTATAACCTTTGCTATATAATTCTTTTTTCTAATTAGATCCAGGTTAAAAAAAAAAAAAGATTCTTAACGAGACTCTACAAATAACTGTATTATCATGAAAATGAAAGAAACTCAATAAAAGAATTTTTCCTGAATTCTGAGGGGTCAAGGAAAACAACCGACATGTTTCGTTTTAATTGTAAAAGCACAGCCTACCCTACTAAGTGTTAAAGAAAGCTATAAGGGAAGAGAAAGAAACAACAACAAAACAGCCTGATTACAAAGGGGGCAAAGGATTTCAATAGACTTTCCTCCAAAGAAGAGAAACAAGTGGCCAGTACGCACCTGAGAAGATGCTCAAGTTCACCAGTCATTTGGGAAACGCAGAGCAAAACCGCAATCAGATACCGCTTCGCCCCCCTATGATGGATTTAAAAAACAGAAACTAAGGTGTGCTGGTAAGCGAACTGCAGCGCGCGCATTACTGGTGGAAATGTAACAGGGCGCCGCTGCTGTGGACACAGCCGGGCATTCCTCAAAAAAATTAAACACAGAATTACCATATCATCCAGCAATTCTACCTCTGGGGACTCAAACACATACGTGCACGCCCAGGTTCACAGCAGCATTATTCACAGTAATAGCCAAAAGGTGGAAACCCGAGTGTCCCGTCGACAGTTGAACGGGCACACGGAATGTGATACAGACATACAACGAATGATTATCTGGCCCTACAAAGGGAGTACACCGTGACGCAGGCTACAATGTGGCTAACCCTTGAGGACATCATGCTAAGTAAAATAAGCCAGTCACAAAGGACAAATACTGCGCGATCCCACTTCCATGAGGCCCCTAGAGTAGTGAAGCTCCCGGAGACAGAAAGTAGAATGGCGGATGCCAGGGGCTGGGGGGAATGAGGAAGGAGAGGGTAGTGTATAAAATGGAGAGAGAGTTTTCGTTTGGGGTGATGAGAACGTTCCAAAGAGGCACAGTGGTAATGGTTGCAAGCAAATGAGAATGGACTTAACGCCACTGGATTGTACACTTAAACGTGGGTAAAATGCTAGCATATTTTACCACAATAAAATGCCATTGTATTTTCCCTAAAGGGAAAGCACAAATTGACACAAAATGCAGGCATGTGTGGGCATCCAGGACCCGTGGCGTATTTAATGTGAATGCGCATACGGCCGCTGAATTATCTGATAATAAAACCCAAAGGAACAGCTTCTCTGTAGTGCATAAAAATAATAGGCACAAATATCTACACACATACATACATAACTGATTATACAGCTTGCAGGGCTTAGGGCAAAATGAAAATGAGGGCCTCTTATTAAAAATATGTATATGTGTATACACATATACATATATATCTGATTCAGTAAAAGGCATTTTTATTTATTTATTTATTTATTTATTTATTTTTAATTTTTTTTTAATGTTTATTTATTTTTGAGACAGAGAGAGACAGAGCATGAACAGGGGAGGGTCAGAGAGAGAGGGAGACACAGAATCTGAAGCAGGCTCCAGGCTCTGTGCTGTCAGCACAGAGCCTGACGCAGGGCTCGAACTCACGGGCCGTGAGATCATGACCTGAGCCGAAGTCTGCTGCTCAACCGACTGAGCCACCCAGGTGCCCCAATAAAAGGCATTTTTAAAGATGACATGCCAGGCATGACCTTGGTTACCGAATTATTTGGTCTAATTATATCCCGGTAAAAAGAAGGTCACATTTCCAAAATGAAGTTGGCTCCACGTTTCAATGGGCTAGCTTATTTAAAAACTCTTCAGGTATCCAAACACCGTCCGTTCATGACTTTGATTTAATATTAAGCTAAGGTTTTACTTTTAACTAAGGACGTTGAGAATTATATTTAAGCTGATGCACTATAGAAAGGATACGGTAATAGTTGATGTAAAACTTGTCAGAACTCTCATTCAGATTAGTGAACGCTAAATTTTACGCTTCTCTTAATTTTAACTGTGACACAGAACTGATGTTGGTTCATGGGATCAGTAATCAACTGGAGCCTCAGGAGAGGCAGTTCCTGAGACTACGCAGCACGCGAGGCCCTTCTTGGGCAAGTGAGCCCTTTTGGGTCTTTATGTGGAACAATCTCTAAAGCTGCCAAATGTTCAAAATGTTCAAAACACGAATGCATAATAACAGCGTAAACGCGTCAAAGATTCCTTTTGCTCATTCATGAAGGAACAGGTAGGGAGACAAGCTGACTGAGGGAGCATCTGAAGTATGGTGTTAAAGCCACTGAAGAAGAATGTGGGATAAGACAGCTACTGGGTTAGATTTTCAAAATTGGTGTATGTCCCTCCATAACCATACCCTTTGGGGTCATCTTTTCTACCAGGCAGAAATCATTCGTGTCTCCATCTGGCGGCATGAATCTCCAAGTAACCAGTGGATCCAGGTCCTGATCAATAGCAAACGGTGAGCCAAGCGAGGGTACGCATCATTGAAGAATCCTTGGAAGAGCCTTCGTATCAAACTCCAGCACAGCAGTGAAAGGACACGCATTCCTCCCTTGCCTTGTTTTCACACCGTGGGTAACTGTTCTTAGCAAGGCAGGCGGCTGGTGCAGTTCGAAGAAGGCAGGTGAGCCCAGCACGAGAAGGCAGATGGCTGAGGAGGCACGGGTGTAACAGGAGTGTCCTCGTAAGATGGCCCTTGGATCTGCAAGGCCCAGGGCGGCACGGTTTCCTGGAAGAGAGCTGCGCTGTCTGCACCGACAAGGGGAAAGTTGTGGCACGACCTGGGAGCTGACTGGCCCAGAGCTCCTCAGGCAGGACCCTTGGAACCGCTTTGAGAGCTTTCTTACTCCGATCCCTCTCTGACCTGAACAGTCAGTGCAGGTCTGTGTCAAATGGACTTCTAACGTGTGGTCTAGAAAAGGCATTCCCACCCCTTTGCTCTGGTGCGCAGGGTGAAGGGATGCCAAACCACTGCCCCCTTGGAAGGGACCCCCGTGAGCCTTCCTTTGCTTGAGGAGGGCTGTCTCCGAGGCTCTCCCACTGCACACGGAGCTTGCTTCCCGATTCTGTCCACACCTCTACCCTCACTGCAATACCTCGTGCCAAACAATACTCTGCAGCTCAAATTCATCAGCCCCGTGCCAAAGACAACCCCCGGTGGCCCCCACTGCATCGCAGCCCACACCCCTCAGGCTCTCTGCCTGCCTGTCTAATGCTTTCCGTCTCATCTGCCAGCCCACAGGTCCTTGTCCTTGTCAGTCCCTCCCTGACACTGCTCAATGTGTCCTCTTCCGTGCATGCTCAGCTGCTTTTCTCCACCACCAGGCATCTCTTGGCTCTAGGTACCTCCCCCCTCTGACTAGCTCCCTGCTCGGCGTAATCCCACACCTCCGGCGGCTACATCCCACCGTCCCAAAGTACTCGGCTTTCGGCTTCTCTGTGTTCTACATCTTTCTTGGCTAAGGCCTGAGGCTTCCCCCTCCACTCTGCTTCAGGAACACATCCCGTTCTCCCCAGGGTTTCAAACACACACCAGGTGGCCTGTGGATTAGACCTATGGTTCCCTGGGGTTATTCAGGACTTTGGGCCATTTCCAGATTGTCTTTGCAGCTGTAGCTTTCCCAGGCTGGCTGCAAGTTCCGCACATGACCCAAGGCTGGGGTGGGATTAAATGTGGAACCCCTCCCTCTGCCCAGGTGTCTACCTGCACCTCAGGGCCCTGGGGCTGGATCCTTGGAATCACCTCATCACCTTAGGTTCCCAGAATCCCAGAACAACCCTCTGTGACTCTCAGGACAGCTCTAAGAGGGATCCAGGCTTCTTTCTTCTCAATCGGCCTTTCCAATTTTTGGAAAAGGCAGAGATATAATTAGGGGAAGTATCTGTGCCTGTCATCCAAAGCTTCTAGAAAAACCCACACAGGCAAGAGCTCTGTTCACCACTTCTCCTAGCCTGTCAGGGACCAAAGAGGTAAACGGAGGGAAAAGGAGATGCCTTTCTGGCTTCCCTCCCTCGCCCCCAGCCAGCCCCAACTCTTCAGGCTACCAGGGGAACCCTCACGGGGCACAAGCTCCCACGATCCCTTTAGCATCAGCTCTCGGCTACACACAGGCCGTGACAAGTATTTGGGGAGGCTTTCCTCTGACGCTTCCAAAGGAATCCAGAGGCCGTGTCCGTCCTGCTGGTCTTCCCCCAGGAAGGGTAGTTGTAGGGCTCGGAGCTGCTGGCCAAAAACTTACAGCTCAGGTTTGAGTCCCAGCTGTAGCATCTAACGGTCATGTGAATTTGAACGACTGACTCATAACTTACCTCATCCACAGAGGGAATATTATCAAGGCCCGTCATACAACAGAGGTGTTCTGAGAACCAAAGGAGGTTTCAATCACTTGGCAGACAATAAGCATTAGAGACATCTTAGTATGACCATTCATGGTAACAACACAATCAAGAATCATAGTAACATTTTAGGTATATCCTTGATACGCTAATTGTAATAACCTCTATTCTCTGAACGCCTATTGTGGTAACAGATCTTAACAGGTTCTCAGTCCCCCATAGACTCCCTTTTCTTAACCTCACCCAGTGAGCCTCTATTTCCCCATTTCTCTTGCCCAGGCAAGACATGCATTATTTCCTGAGGATTTTTGTTTTTCACACCTTCTTTCCCACTTCCTCCCTAAATTCTCTCCAAAGACCCACACCTTGGACAGGGGGGCAGGGTTCCATACCATCGAGGCACGCTTCAACCCACTCTGTCCCTCCGTCCAGTGTGGCAGTTCCTTCCTCAGCTCCAGTGTCACCATGGCACCTCCCAAAGCGCACAGGCGTCACACGGAGCAAAGGTTTTGTGACCAGGCACATTCTCGGAAATTAAAGTTCTTTTGCTTCGCTTGGAGAGACTTTTCAGACTTGAATGCCCTGACATACATCACAAATTTCCAAGCGAAGGATGTAGAATGCTACCTCCCAAACCTATCTGGCCCTCGGAACCCTTTTTTTTTCCGGCACAGTATCTCACGAGGTCTGTGTCCCAGTGTGGACACTCGTCTTCCCACATCAATGGGGATCACTCTTCTGATCCTCTGCCAGACAAAATCTCACCCTGCAGAGAGGTTTCCTTCCACACTGAGCACCCAGCGCTGCCCGGCTCGCAGTCCTGTCATCCCCCGCCAACCTTAGCAAAAAAAACCAAGGATATACTGTTGTGGGGGGTGGCGGAATGCAAGCAGGATTAAGTGCACAGGTCCCTCTGGCACCAGCCTCTCTAGAGAGAAAAATCCCAATCTGCCAGCGGGTCTAGACCTATTGGCTCCTTGGCCCTGGAGACCACCCAGAGAAACTCCCATCCTTGACAGATGAGGAGAGATTTATCATCCCATCCCAAGCAAGCAAGAAAACACTGATCTCCTGGGTAGAGGGGAAATTCCACCTTTTCTCTGAAACCGGTTTGGGAATTTCAATCCTACTTGGGGATCTGGGTTTCTCCTTCAATTTAAGTTTTCACTTCAGCTTGCATGCAACCATGTGTTGGCTGTGTGCCAGGTGCTCTGCTAGCCCCTGAGGGAGCCAAGGCTGCAAGAAAATTGTCACCAGGGGAGCACGATTTGCCCTTGAAGGGCCTGCGACTCATGTCTTCTTTGTCTCGGCTTCTGTCTAACAGAGATTCTCGGAGCAGCCTTAGTTGTTGGGGGAACCAGTGTCTTGTCAGGCCACCGGGGACCATCGTCCCTTTCTGCTGTGATGCTATGCCTGAGGGATAAGTCTGCAACAAATAGCCTAATTGCTCTCTGCTGACAACGATGGCCGGGGGCAGAGATAACTTACCGTGAAGTTGCAAGAGCCTCTGCCCTGCACAAGCCCCTTCCAAGACCATGCCCCTGACATTGAATTTATAATTTAGTTTCTTTCCCTTATTCCTCAACAGAATAAGACTGACTTCACAAATCCCATCTCCACCTTTGGTGGGTGAGAGGCCCACACCTTTCTAATTTGGTCCCATTTCATGGAAAGTTACTGGACCAGAAGATGGTTCTGGAGTTGATGGAACATGACAGAGGTTCCGGTGATCAGCTCTCGGTTGGGTACATTTGCGGAGAAGACTGTTTCCTGGCCAGGCACTGCAGTTGCTGGGACTGAGTCACTGGGATGGCCCCAGCACAGCCATGTGCGCCGTGGGACAACCGAAAGCCAGCCGCTGACCTTGAGCAAGCCAGGGTGCTCAGAATCCAGCTGGCCAGTGGGCCGAGCCATAGAATGAATGACTCTTTTCCTACCCAACCTCACTTTCAGGAAAGCTCTAGTGAATATTAGGAGTCGTCCAGCCCTTCTCACCCTGTTACTGTAGGTGTATATTTCCCCCCAGACCTTATTTTTTTTTTCTTGACATCGTGCAACTCATCATGGAGCTTCCACAGAGAGCAAGTAGCCAGCAGAGACATAAATAATGACCAGTGTTCCCCATGACAGGACTTCCTAGTCGAGTAACGGTTGTGTGTGACCAGCTTGGGACTCGTGCCCTTTGCCTCAAGCATTCTGACCAGGGTCAGCTTCCTGGGGCTCAGCCCCCCTTTGTGTCCTGAAACTTCAAAGCAAAATGCTTCGTTGTCTCAGGCATGTCAGAACTCACTGGATTCTCTTTAAAGTTCTCTATAATCCATTTCCCCCACTTGTCGCTTCTAAGATAAAACAAGGTTCTCTAACCTTTTGCTGTAAAGCACGTTGGACAAGAAAATCCAACCAACGGTTTCAGGGCAGTCATTTATTTGCGCTCTTCCCCATCCCTTTGGGGATTAAAATAGAAAACAAAATCCATTCTACTGCCCAACAGAGCAGCCTCTCTGGAAGCATGAGATGGTTCTGTGGGTGGAGAGCCAGTGCCAGGGAGACAGGCGGCTCGCAGCTAAGCAGAGCCGCCACCCTATAAAATAGGAGAGAGCCCCAATAAAAAGGCGGGCTTTGAAAAAGAACCCCCAGGGCCAGGCCCACTTGGTGGGAAACAGATGTGCTTGTGACGGAAGGGGGTCTGTGGGCCCTGTCTCTCACTTCCCTAACAGTACAGCTGCGCCTCATGCCTCGCTGGCAGGCCCCGCGTGGAGCCAGGGCCTGAGAGAATTGTCCCTTGCAGCCGTCAGTTACTGGCTGGGTGACTGGACATTCCCTGAGCTATGACCCTAATAAAAGTGTTCCCAATTAACAGGGAGAAGGGAAGGGACTTCAGATCCAGTACTTGGAAGGGACAGTTAGGAAAACATGTCTTAAAAGTGCATCCTCCTCTGCTTTGAGGGAAAAAGAATTGATAGCTTTCTGTCTTCACTGTTGAAGTCCTCTCTCTACAGAAAAGTAAGAAGGCTTCACGGACAAATTCTTCCCACATCAGTCTGCCTCCTGTCTGCTCCTTAACTAAACAAGGGTCACATTCTGCACTCGGCCACCGTCCGGCTGCTGAGACATGTGGGCTTCTTCCCAAGTTGGTCGTCGGGTCCGGGGCCCAGGCACTGTCCTTGTCCTCTACATCGTGGGCCGGAGGTCACTGCTCATGCCAGCAGCTGTATCCACATTCAGAAGACCTACTTCCGGTTCATGCTGTCTTTATGATACGTTATATTTTTACACGAATGTTGACAGTCTCCCGGTTTTCTCCTCGGTTTACACTGCTGAGACGGAACCCGGGTCCCCATCCCGTCCCAAGTCTGTGACACAATGTTTACTCTGATTGTATTCAAGCCTGTCTCCGTATGGAGGTTCGGTTGATAGAAGTACCGTCTTCTTCGTCCCCCTTTTGACTTTGACCTTCTTTTTCTCCGTGCTACCTATCATACAGTGAGCACCTGCTCTGAGGCAGGCACCACGCTAACCGAGCATTACACACTCACTTGGTCTAATGCTCGGTCTCAACCAACCTCCATCAGAGAGGGAGGCGGTCTGAGCCCAGACAGGGCCTACAGCTAAGCCTGGTCCGTCCAGCTCCGGAGGCAGAGCTCCAGCCAATGACCGGAACAGCTTTATTCTCCTGCTGCCCCACTTACGAGCACAGCAGAAGGAACAGAGTTATCGGGAGAGGATCATGAAAGGTCCACACTCTAAGGGACCCCTGTGCCCCCAGACTAGTGCCATCTTCGTTATACAACTGGAAGGAGTGAGTGCCAAACCGGCTTGCTCAGGGCCAGCCAACTTATTAACTGAAGATGGAGAGATAAGGTGGAGATCTAACAATGTTGCCAGCTCGTGATGCCTCTGGGAGAAACTTTATGGGGAAGATGCTGGAAACCATGACTGAAATTTGGGACTGAGGTTTGTATACGGATTGGTTTTTCCATGCTTCTCCTCTTCCCACATGGTGGAAACACTGACAGCTGTACAAGCACCCCATAAAAATACAGGATTTCTGCATGGAAGGTAAGTAACATTGGAAGCTCCTCTCTAACAGCCTTGTGGCTTTTCACATAATGTCTCCTGTAACTGTCCTTTACCTGCCCCACCTGTGACAACTGAGGTGACAGTAGCCTCATCTTTTTTTTTAATCTTTTTTATGTTAATTTTAATTTTTAAAAATTTACATCCAAATTAGTTAGCATATGGTGCAACAATGATTTCAGGAGTAGCTTCCTTAATGCCCCTTACCCGTTTAGCCCATCCCCCCTCCCACAACCCTTCCAGCAACCCTGTTTGTTCTCCATATTTATGAGTCTCTTATGGTTTGTCCCCCTCCCTGTTTTTATATTATTTTTGTTTCCCTTCCCTTATGTTCATCTGTTTTGTCTCTTACAGTCCTCATATGAGTGAAGTCATAGGATTTTTGTCTTTCTCTGACTAATTTCACTTAGCATAATACCCTCCAGTTCCATCCACGTAGCTGCAAATGGCAAGATTTCATTCTTTTTGATTGCCGAGTAATACTCCATTGTATGTATGTATGTGTGTGTGTGTGTGTGTGTGTGTGTGTATATATATATATATATACCACATCTTCTTTATCCATTGATCCATCGATGGACATTTGGGCTCTTTCCATACTTTGGCTATTGTTGATAGTGCTACTATAAACATGGGGGTACATGTGTCCCTTCGAAACAGCACACATGTATCCCTTGGATAAATGCCTAGTAGTGCAGTTGCTGGGTCGTAGGGTAGTTCTATTTTTAGTTTTTTGAGGAACCTCTATACTGTTTTCCAGAGTGGCTGCACCAGCTTGCATTGCCACCAACAATGCAAAAGAGATCCTCTTTTGGCATCCTTGCCAACATCTTGTTGCCTGTTGGGCCATTACAACAGGTGTCAGGTTGTATCTCATTGTGGTTTTGATTTGTGTTTCCCTGATGATGAGTGATGTGGAGCATTTTTTCATGTGTCAGTTGGCCATCTGGATGTCTTCCTTGGAGAAGTGTCTATTCATGTCTTTTGCCCATTTCTTCACTGGATTATTTGTTTTTTGGGTGTTGAGTTTGAGAAGTTCTTTCTAGATTTTCGATACTAACCCTTTATCTGATATGTCATTTGCAAATATCTTCTCCCATTCTATCGGTTGCCTTTTAGTTTTGCTGATTGTTTCCTTTACTGTGCAGAAGCTTTTCATTTTTATGAGGTCCCAGTAGTTCATTTTTGCTTTTGTTTCCTGTTTGCTTCCAGAGACGTGTTGAGTAAGAAATTGCTGTGACCAAGATCAAAGAGGTTTTTGCCTGCTTCCTCAGTAGCCTCATATTTTTATTTAATTTTTTTTTTATTTTTAGAGAGAGTGAGTGTGAGTGAGGGAGGGAGAGAGAGAGAGAGAGAGAGAGAGAGAGAGAATCTTAACAGGCTCCATGATCAGCATGGAGCCCAACGTGGGGCTTGATGCCACAACCTGGGCATCAAGACCTGAGTTGAAATCAAGAGTCGGATGCTCAACCGACTGAGGCTCCCTGGTGCCCCAACAATAATCTCATCTTAACTTGAGATACAGACACTTCACAACACCTGGCCTCACTGCTGACGTCTGGGTTACCCCACAGCACAGGAAAAGCATGGCTGGAAATCAAAGGTATGTGGTGTGACCAGAATAAGCCAGAACTTTTCTGTGTCTCCTCTCTGTCATCCCCTGATGGGGGCACCTGGGTCCCCTCTTCCATAATGTTGGCACCCTACAGCAGAAGCTGCTTGCAGTGAATGAAGTTCTCTCCATGTTTAGAGGGGAAACATATCACGTTCAAAAGTAAGTTGAGTCCCCTTCCCAATCTTGGACCCAAGATTGAATCCAACCTCTTCACCCCCTTCAGCTGATCTCAGGCTAATTCCTCAAGCTCAAGTCCTAACTATCTTTGCTCCTGGACACTTTGCTGATAACCCAGTCCACAGTGATGTGCCCCCCACCTCCAAATCTCTCTGAACTGCTCTGGTATTGAGCCTGAGCTAACTGGAAAGTTTTTTGTTTATATTTTTGTTTTGTCTTTTTTCTTTTTCCTTCCCTTCCTTTTCTTTTCTCTTCTTTCTTTTCTTTTCTTGCCTTCCCTTCCCTTTTCTTTCTTTTCTTTTCTTGCCTTCCCTTTTCTTTTTTCTTTTTTCTTTTCTTTTCCTTTCTTTTCAGTAGCTCCCATCACCACACCTGAATTTGGAGGCCCTTGAGGACCAAAGCCTGGTTCATCTAATACCCAGTATGCCTTGTATCTAGCGCAGCTGAGAAAGGTCCTTGGGGATGATCCATCCATGACAACATTGCCATCTGTGCCGTGGTTCCTGTTTCCTGAAAGAGGGAGCCAGTGGCACAGGTTTATAAAGAGTCTGTCTCTCACTAGAACATTGGCACTTGTGGGGCAAAGAAAGCTTTTTATAGATTAAGTGGTGCTGCTTGGGACTTGCGAGTGGGGGGCTGGGCCCAGTGAGGGGAAGGAAATGCTTTTTCTCTGCTTCACCTCCGTGTCATGAAGTTGTTCTGGCCACTCTTGCCCATGGGGAGGGGGAGGGCATTGACTGCCCGGACAGAAGCTTCTCCAATGGCCTCTGATAGGAAATGCAGGCTAAGGGGGTCCTGCAGCAAAGGACTCAGCCTTCCTCGGCCGACTGCCCCCAGGGCAAGTCCAGCCTGTTGCTCAGGCTTGTCCGGTGGGGCTTTGGCTTCTTTAATAAGCTGTGTGGTAAATCTCACCCCTGCTGACATTTGTTGAGAAGACATTTCACGAAAAGTCCCAGTTGAGAAGGAACGCTGGCTGGGCTCAAGCCACTTCTGAAAACGGGCAGCTGCACAAAACCCCTGGGCGCTTCTGTCCTGTGAACTAAAAGGATGTCACAGGCTGGGCTGGGGACATGAGGTGCTGGGAGAACCACGGGGGACAGTTCACAAGGTGGCCTCTGACACTGAAGCGTGTTTACGATGGGGATCCTGTTTGGGAGTAAAGGAATCTGGAATGTTCCCCTTAACAGCTAGATTAAACTATGTTGGCTTGTTGGTGTGCAATGAGCCCAGCATGATGTTAGGTGACACTTGAAACCAAAAAAAATACCGATCACTGCCAGAATAACTATTTAAGAGGCAGGGTTCCTCCGGGCATGCTTAGGGGAGAGACAGATATGACCGAACATGGTCAAAAAGGCCGGTGGAATTTGTGTGACGTCTACAAGGATTGCGTACTAAGTACAGGTGTGTGTGTGTGTGTGTGTCTGTGGTGTGTATCTGGGGCTGCATCCTAGGACCAGGGCATGGCCTGAGATACACAAGAGGAAATAGCACCATGTTTGGGGGTCTTACACTGTAAGAAGGTACAGCCAGCCAGAGACAAAGTGTGACTAGTAGCAGATACGCAGAGTTTGTTATGTTGTGGGGCCTTGAATGACAAGCGAAGGTAGTTTGGTTTTTCTCCCATGACCAAGGAAGAACTGTGGGGGGCTGGGACACATGGAATGGAACAGCAGGATAAGGGTTTTGGAGAGAATCTGAAGGCAGAGTGCAGAGGGCCGCCGTCATGGTTCGGGCAGGATGCTAGCCAGCAATGCTGTCCCCGAGACTGCTCAGCAGAGGACAGAGACAGCAGGCATCTGGGAGGAAGATTCAGTCTCCTACTGGCCCTTCCTGGAGAATGTGCTTGTTTGCCTTTCCAGCCGACTCCACACACACTGAAGAATTTGAGAAGAGTTTGGAAAAAGCATTGCTTTAGTCTTATTGTTCTTCTGTCCACATCCTCATAGCTTCCCTACTGTTCACCACATGGAGCTCAAACTCCTTAGCTTGCCTTCAAGGCATTTACCAGTGATTTTCATACTTTTTAAAAGCAGCATGACTTTTCTTCAAAGGTGACCTTAAAAACCAAGAGGTAAATGTCAAAAGCAGAGCATCTCTGCCCAAACCTGCCCACAGGCCTAGCACATTCTCCCTCTCCAGGCAGTCGACGCCCATATGTTCTAGTCTCCAGTCCTTCAGCCACCACCCTGTCCCTATTCCCCCAACCATGGAGTCTCTGAGACCCCTCCCCAAAAAAACCCCAGGGCTTTGAACCCAGGTGGAACCCGTTTTCCTACCAGGTCAGTTTCAATCTGCCTTTTCTCCCACTGCCCTTCGTGCCCATCAAAGAGCTCCATCTTCTGCCCTAAACACACATTGGACCTTGGTATTCCACTGCTGCTGCTTGCCCTTACCCTGAAATGATGACCCCCACAGCATCTCGCATGCTTCCAAACCTCACCATGTCCCACTCGTGCCTATCTTCTGCCATCATTGTCATCATCACCATCGTCATTACCACCATGAGCATCACCACCATCATCACCACCATCATCATCGAACAAAAGCTTTATTGAACACTTACAATACCCATTTAATGCAGATTTTTCTCATTTCACGTTCAGGTACATCCAGCTAGGAATTATTATTTCCCTCACTTTACAGACAGACAGGAACTAAAGTATAGAGTGGTTAAGTCACATTCTCAAGATTATCCAGCTAGGGAGCAGCTGAGCCAAGAATCAGACCCAGGCAATCCAACACAAGAGCTCTCAATCCCAATAAGCGCCCTACAGAGCCTCCACAAACACATATATGTAGGCTGGATGAATCAGGTTGATGAGTGAGAGAATACAAGTAACAAAAGAAAACATTCATTAAAACACTCAGCAAATATGCATTATTCCTACCATGTGCCAAGCACTGTGCCAGACTCCAGGCAGATGGTGGAGAAGGTGGACGCTATCTCTGCTCCCCTTGGAACTCAAAGTCTGGGGAAAGGAGTCACAGGTGACCATGGGTTTTCCAGTGTGAGTGATTCAGAGATGAAATGACAGTGCCACTGGGAGAGAATTCAGGAGGAGGAGTGAACTTAGAGGCAAGAAGATGATTTCGGCAGGCGGTCTGCTGAGCTTTAGGTACCAAGGTAAAACAAATTAACAAATGAAATTGTTCATCAGGTGATGGAGACACTGGCTGGGAGCTCAGAGAGAGACAGTGGTGGGAGATGTGGACCTGGGAATGACATAAATAATGCTGACGCCTAAAGATAGGAGCCTATACCAAGATTAATTTGAAAAAAATTAAGTCTTGGAGAAAGTTCCAGAGAGGATGGACATCTCCTGAGAGAAGAAATGATCACAAGGTATCAAAGAGGCCAAGAACTGAGGTGTGAAGGAGAGGACAAGGTGGTCAGCAGTGTCAAAGATCTCAGGTCAAGCAACGAAAAAGAACACGAGTTCTTTCCATTTCACCTTGAAGAAATTTTTGCTAAACTCTAAGAGCACGGTTTTAACAGAGGTGTGAGGGTTAATGATAGGTTATAGGGGACTCGTGTGTGTGTGTGGGGGGGATGCATGATGAGAGAAAGGCAACAGCCGTTTTCTAAAGTCACATCACATTGAGACACTGGCATGAAAAGAGAGTAGTAATGGCCAGTTACAGGAAGAAAATAGCGGACAAGATCAGTTTTACTAATGATGTGACCTGACCCATATATAAATACGTTTAAATAGGACAGTCACCAGATTTAAAACAGAACTCTTTAAAGCCATGCCAACTAAAATGGAACCCCCAGAGTTGACCTACACAAATCCCAGGAGTTCCTACTTCAATGAATGGTGGTCTCTGCTCTCTGTTTTCTGTTTGGGATCATAACTTAGCTTGGTCGCTTTCTTCCTTTTATAACTAAAATTTTTAAAATAAAAGAAACAATCTGGTTAATCCCCCAAATGTATTTTTCCTGAGGGAAACATTTACATTCTTATGACTCCAAATGCTAAGCCAATAAAAGCAGGAGCAGAAACCATTATTCATTGTTATCGGCAAAAAAAGCAGAAGGGAATGAAAGGCTCAAAGAATTTTGGTGTTTTGGGGGGAGAAAAATGACTTTTTTGTCTTTGTATTTTTATCTCGTCTGCCACCATAATTTAGATAGACAGAAAACAGGCCTGGCAATTGGCCGTACACATAAGGCCAAATAGCGCATTTCCCAGAAGATTTAGAAAAAGACCACTGGGGCTTCTTTATAAAAACGTGACAGACTTAGACGTGGGACCATGGGAGATCATGAGAGAGAACTCTCTCTTGTTGAAAGAAATTGCTAAATTCAACACCAGAGTGCACTGACTTGGGAACCATGAAGATACAATCTTTCTAGACTACTCATTACACGCTGACCTCTGTTCCAACTCAGGCCCAGACAGTAAAGCAGTGGGCAAATCAGAAATAATGAAATAGCAACAGCCTTGAGGAGAGGCTGGGGCAACCGAGGTCATCTGGGCTGGAAAAAGAGGAAATGGAGAAAAAGATATAGATCACATGAGTAGCTGTTAGCTCTTTCTGTTAAGAACCAAACAAGAAGAAATGGTTTTAAACTCCCACAAGAAGTCTTTAGCTTGAGATTAGGAAAGAATTTCTGACCATCTGGTTTGTAAACATTGTATTGCTAAGGGTCATTGACATTACTCAGGTTCAAATCCCATATCTTCCTACGTGATCTTGAGCAAGTTATTTAACCTCTCTGTGCCTGGATTTCCTCCAAAGTGGGAATTCAGTAGTAACTGCATTGGAAGGATTTCACGAGTTGATCCACATACAGCGCTTAGCAGAGGAGCACACATGACATCACCAATACTTGATGAGTCACCATTGTCATCATCTGCTATACCCAAGCAAGCATCGCCTCGGCCCACAATATCAGATACGAAGGAAATGTATTACAATTTTTCTAAAACTAACTCAGTGTCTATTTTAAGCCCCCATTTGGAGGAAACATCTCTGGCAATTCGGGGCCACCTCCTTTCCTTGTGCACGGGGAGGGATGACTTCTGTGTGGTCAAGGTGTTGGGGGTGGGGGGACTGGTGCAAGTCTTGTCCTGGGGTTGTCGTTAGTCCACACCAGCATCCTCACAGATCCACACAGGCACTTAGCATCCTTGAGGCCTCCTTAGGCCCAACTCTCTTTCAGCTATTTCCATGGTCTGCTTGGGAACAGATGGCCATGGGATCTGGAAAGCTCCTCATAGGACTCCAGACCTGAGTCTGGATCTCCTATTTGGAGATCTAGTCACTTCCCCAGAGCTGGGTGTAGGAGCGGTGAAACCCATGATCCCTCTGCCAACTGATTTCTCCAGGACCTTTTATTCCCTTCCTTAGGTCTTGACCAGAGAGGGCAGGGGCTGGGACCTACTTGGTTTGAGACCCCAAACTCTACATACACAGCTTACTTGTGCTCTGAATCACTCTTCCCTGTGAATTATAAGGATAAGTGATGGACTGAAGCTTTGGTTAGCTCGCGGCATTATCCCACTGTAGTCTGAAGATATTAATCTTTCTTTTTTTTTAAATTTTTTTAATGTTATTATTTATTTTTGAGAGACAGAGAGTGAGCCATGGAGGCACACACGTTTCTAGACTGCATTTTAACCTACAATTTTCTACAGACTATTTTATTATTGTTTTCTTTTATTTATTTATTATGGTTTCTAACCAAACAGTAATAATACTCAAACCAGAAAATTTGGAAAATCCAAGAGAACATTTAAAAGAGCCAGTCATGTTGGGGCGCCTGGGTGGCTCAGTCGGTTGAGCATCTGACTTCAGCTCAGGTCATGATCTCACAGTCTGTGAGTTCAAACCCCACGTCAGGCTCTGTGCTGACAGCTCAGAGCCTGGAGCCTGCTTCTGATCCTGTGTCTCCCTCTCTCTCTGCCTCTCCCCCTCGTGTGTGTGTGTGTGTGTGTGTGCGCGCGCGCGCACGCGTGTGTGTTCTCTCCCTTTCTCTCTCTCTCTCAGTATAAATAAATAAACATGGGGTGCCTCTCTCTCTCTCAGTATAAATAAATAAACACTGAGTGCCTCAGTCCATTGAGCGTCCAACTTTGGCTCAGGTCACGATCTCATGGTTCATGAGTTTGAGCCCTGCATTGGGCTCCGTGCTGACAGCTCAGAGCCTGGAGCCTGCTTCAGATTCTGTGTCTCCCTCTCTCTCTGCCCCTCCCCCACTTGTGTGCACTCTCTCTCTCTCTCTCTCTCTCAAAACTAAATAAATAAACACGGGTGCCTGGGTGGCTCCATCAGTTGAGTGTCAGGTTCCGGCTCTGGTCATATCATGATTTGTGAGTTCAAGCCCTGCATTGAGCTCTGTGCTGACAGATCAGAGACTGGAGCCGGCTTTGAATTCTGTGTGTCTCTCTCTCTACCCCCGCCCCCCCACTCGTGTTCTGTCCCTCTCTCTCAAAAATAAATAAATATTAAATTTTTTTTTAAGTAAACACTAAAAGTTATATATCAAAAAGTAATATGAATAATAACACAATAACAACTATTTGAACAGTGCTAGTGATGTGCCAGGCACTGCTCTAAACATTTTGTCCATATTCACTCACTTAACTTCATAGTAATATCATGAGATACACGCTCTCATGATCTTCATTGTGCAGATGAGAAAACCAGGGCATACAGAATAAATAACTTGCCCAAGATCACCCAACTGGTAAGTGAGAGGGTTGGGATTCGAACCAGAGTGACTTCAGAATGCATGCACTAACCATTACACAACACTGATGAATGGATAGGAGATGGATGGATGGAGGACGGTGGATGGATAGACAGTGGACAGTAGATGAACGACGGTGGATGGATGGACAGATGATAAAGGATGGAGAGATAGTGGGTGGTAGGTGGAGGGAGGGAGGGAGGCAAGGACAGATGACGGATGGACGAATGGGTGGTAGCCGGATGAAGGCACTAGGCCAACAATGGCTCAGATACCTCTCTTAGGTACATGTGACATCAATATTTAAAATTCATGCTCTGAACACAAATTGTGGTTTTTAACATTCTTCTGTTTCAAAATGAAGTGGAGGAGGGTCCATTAGGAGGATTACAGGCTCTGAGCTATGTAAGAACTCAGCCTCTAGTGTATTACACCTTCCTTGGAAAAGAAACACCCCCGCCACTTCTCGTGTAAGCCTCCGTGGAATGGAAGCAAAGAAGTTACACTTTTCCAAGAGGAATTAATCCCAGAAGAGTTCCTTCAGAATCTTGGATACGAAATGTTCCTTTAGAGCCAAGACTAACACATATCTTAAATAAAAGTGAAAAGAATATTTCCAGTTACCCCCCAAACCATAGATTTCTGTCTCTAGTCAACAAGCGCTTATCTTAAACCTCCAAAGAATTAGATGAGCTCTCCTTAAATTTTACTCTCTAATGAAGAGACCAGTTTGAGGTTCGCCAGCTCTGTGGCTTTGGCATAGCAGTCACCAAACCTCAGTGACAGGCCTGCTTTCCATCCTCATGATAATAATCTTCTCACTACCAAAATTTTTCTCTAATAAAAGCGGTTTGTGTGCCTTACTCTTAGCAGACTCCTAGAGCCTGATTAGATAAGAAAAGAAGGAAAACACTGTGGCTCTAGGGAACTGAGTGGGACTGAGTGCTTACTCTGCCCCAGAATAGCTCACATGCCCCAAGAAACCATGAGCTTTGAAAAACTTAACCTTGGTAGATTTTCAAAGGTGTATACATTTGCCCTTTTCTGATTTGTGTTTCAGAGATAATAATTGAGTTTTATTTCCTTTTTTAACTGTTCGATGGATAGGTCTAATTAATGTCATTAGCGTTTTCCATTGGTCTGGAATTTGACTGTGCCTCAGTGAATTTAATTCTCCATTTCGGTTAGGTCATGTTCTACAGAATTCTGCAAGTGAACAGCAGTGGGCGGAAGGCTGGTACATGATGTGGGCTCAGTTACTTAGAGCCACAAAATGCTATACAAGTCACTGGACATTTCTCAGCTCCAGCTGTCTGACTGGCAACATGGAGACAACGTTGTTCACTCCACCATGTAGGTATTATAAAGGATGTATCATCGTCAAAGCTGGTGGCAAAGTGTAGCAATTAATAACAGTTAAGTAACAAATAAGAGGCATTCTGTTAAGCAGAAGAAATCATGATAAAGTAACATTTCATCATTATATTAACATGGCTTTGAATCTACAAGGTAGGTAATAACCAAGCTTCATATACCAGAGACAAATCCCTCTGAAAATATCAGTGAGGCAAACAACAAAATAATTTACCATCATATGCAAGTAATACTAAAAATGAGTTGCTATTACTGGTAATGGCCTACATAACCTACATTTAGGTACAACATCATGCCAAAAAACCTTTCCTTTACTCTTAGAGTGGGTAGGAGGGAGTAGGTCGGGTATCCTGGTCTTATCACGTAGAGGGGGCATAGATAGTCAGGGGGCCATCAGTGGCCTTTTCTCAATTTTAGTTCTTTACAAAAGATGGGGGGGGTATTTATGAGGGTGAACTAGCTGGAATTTATGGTACTTGTGGTTTCCAAGAGAGTTTAGAGTATCAAAGAATCCATAAGCTTTAATTCCACCCATCCCCTTCCTCCCTGCAAATAACATTCTCCCCAGAGATGGCCGCATAAACTGCCAGGAACAAGTATGTTCTAGAGCCATCGGATTTTCTTCCCTGGTACTGTGTCAGAGTCTGCAGCCTGGTCCTCTAAAGGCTATTCCCAGTGTCCTAAGCGCTATTTAGGGCCTCAAATACCAGCCAGATGAGCCCTGACCTCAGAAACCTCTGGGACTCTAAAGATGCTTTGTCCACGTCCAAATGACCAAAGGAGACACCCCACCCCTCCTTCACAGCCTCTTGTCACTTAAGTAGTATCTATTAATAGCTCTTCCCAGTGAGCTTTGAATGGGCCCAGCGCATGAATTTCCAGCGTCCCTTGCTCCAGCTAAGACAGTGAAGGATTTAGGAATCATAACACGTGAGGGAAGGCTGAAGGAGCAAGAAATAAAGCCTTAATGTGCTGATTTTAGACACTTAAGGGCCTTTTTATAAAAAAGGAATTATCTTTATTTGGCCTGACATCAGCGAACAGAATGGGGACCAATGAGTAGAAGTCCTGTGGAGGCACACTGTTGGCTCAGTATTAAGAAAAACAACCTTTAGCATCAGAATGGACTGCCTCATGAGGTAGAGTTCCTTAGCACTAAACGTGTGCACGCAGAGGTACTCTGACCACCTATTAAGAGGAGTTATCTTGTACTGAAGAGAAATTTGGTCTAAAAGCTGGACTCCAAGGGTATGAGGCCCTTTCCAATGCAGATACCAGGATTCCAAGTTCATTAGTGAGTTTTTTCGGACCTGGAAATTCCCCCATCATTTCTTAGGCCAGACCTCCCCTTTCGATCTTTGCAGAAAGCCTGAAATAAGAACAGTTCACATTCTCTGGATGTCATTCTCCCCACCCAGCTGAAAAGGTGACTATGACAGACACCCACCTGCGAGATGGGGTTCTTATTACTGTCCCTCGGGGCAGTTGCAGGAGGCCGGTCAATGAGGTTAGCATTTCCTCATTTTCTCAGAAGCCCACTGCTCTTGTATAACCTTTCTTCCTGTAGAACGAAGGAATTTGTCGAGTTCATCACATCTTTCTCAGGAGTATGCAGAGACTAAAACAGGGCCTGGGCCGCAGTAGGTACTCCATAAACCTTTGTTCAAAGAATGGATAAACACATTTTAAAAGCAGGAGAAAACAGTGTACCATGCTTGACCCAACAATTAACTATCTTAGCCATTCCTGGCCCACCTGTAAGATAGGGACAGATATACTAATGGTGCCTTGCTTTTGGGTTGCCTTTAGGATTAGAGGGTATGCAATGAAGGTAATGTGCTTAGCAGGGTGTCTGACACATAATCAAGGTTTAAGCAATGCTGGCTCCCCTCAGCACTGTTATTCTGTTATTATTACTTTTATTTTCAATAATAACCATCTGGGACGGGGTAGAGAAGACAGATATTTAACATTAGAACAGAATTTCTTTCCCGTTACCTCTTACATCACATCATATCACGCCATCTGGAGCTGGCAAACTATTTCATGACTTTGAGGAGGAAAATCCAGGACTTCAGCTAGCAAAAGGAAGCCTTTCCTTGCTTCAGAGTCAGATTCCTCAGAGCACCTGGGACCAATGCTCACTGGTAATTCTAGAGCCGGCTGTGACATCGTCCATGTGGATTTACACATGGAAATGAGCCTTGGGCTTCAAAGGGGGCCAGGGGACGTCTAAGAAGACTGTATATGGTGAGTACTTGCTGGAAAGCATCATAAAAGAAGGGGTCTGTGACTTAAATTTCCAAAAGTACTTATCGACAGTTGAGACAATCTGGGAAAACCAAAACATGTATTTTTAAAATCTTGCCAATTCTAGCTATGGGCTCTGCCAGTCCCTCTGGATGGGGCGGGACCACTGTGTCTCCATTTTATGCGTGATATGCCGTTGGACCCGAATGAGGAGGAAAATGGAAAAATGAGGAAGGCACGACATCTTCCCCAGTGAGCAGTCTGCACACACACTTAGAATCGGCAGTAACATCTTTCCTTTGTGCTAACATTCCAGCAAATGACCTTTTCTTTATAAGCCGTGAAACTCCTGAAGTGTTCTGCTGATTAAAGACTTAGTATAGAGGCAAATGATTTATTATCATTTTTTTTTTTAAATTACAAAGGCCCAAAGAGATTCTATTATTTGTCAGTAGCCACAAATTATTCATTTGCTAAGTGGCGTGAGAGGCCTATAATCCAGGCGCCTAATTAACCATGAAACCATATGCCCTGGCAATAAAACTTCAAAAATTATCTAGTTACACCAATGGTTGTAAGCACTATACAAGAACTTGATAAAAGCTCCAGGACAGCCTGGATGTGACTTATTAGCAAATTATAAACCAAGCCCTTTCTAAACAGGCGGGTAACAACAGGCCTTTCAAACACCTTTTCAACATAACTTATTCTACCGGGTCCTGCTATCGCATAACCACAAGCACAAATGCAGTCCGCACTCCCTTCTTTACGGATTCAAGATGGCGTGTAGATAGCAATTCTCAAAAAAGGGTTCTCGGAAGGTCAGCTGTGCTCTTCTCATTCATCAAAAGAAACTGAACCGTGAATACAAGTAATGTACTTAGTTTTAGACTACTTACGTGATTAAAACCATATCCCAGAAGAGAACTTGTAGATTTATCTTTTATTAAGTGTAGGTGGTCATGACATTATTGTCCTAAAAACAGAAGTTGTCTTTTTTTTTTTTTTAGCTGATCTTCCCAAGTGCTTCTCAAAAATAACTGCTTCAATGTTCCCCAACTGATGTGAATTTAATCTAAATTCTATGATGAAGAGGTTCATTGTCATTTGCAATAAACCTTTGCCTCTTTATTTGCCCAACATGATGGCCATCTGACATCCTGGTTTCCTTCTTCTAGACCTTGGCCAGGACCCCAGCCATTGTTAAAACAGCACAGCGTATTCATACCTAATTTCAGTGGCTGGTTGTCATCAGATAGTCATGTAGTCCATTATCCTACAAAAAAAAATTCTGGTGGCTATACTATTAAGCAATTATTAATTAAATGGAGTGTGATGGGATGCTTAAAGTGACCCCAAGATTAAACTCTCATTTGGACCTTGTTTGATGACTAACAACCACTATCACCAATTTGGAGATATTACAACAAAACTCTGCTGCTGACAAAAATATTAACCATGAATGATGAAAATTTTCAGCTGGGACCAGAACATCTGGAGTCCATTAAAACTGGAAGATTTTCCCTCTAAGTCCTGATTGCCAAAGTTAGAACCAACCACCCAGAAACCATGGCCCTCATGCAAACTCAATGTTTATGTTTCATTAAAAATGATTTCAAGGATTTACATCTTGCTCTACATGGCCCAGTTCCCACAATTACAGCCTCTAATCTCACTGGACATATCCTTGTGCATAGCAACGTTCCTCCTCTCTCGGGCTTGGAAAGAGGAGCTTCCTGGGGAATAATTCCAGATTCCTTTTTTTTTTGTATCTAGAGGCCAGTCAAGAGTCTGAGGAGCACAGCATCCTGAGATAAAGGAGGAGAAGAAAACTAGGATTCAAGACCCCACAAATCAATATTAAAATGTAAAAGACACTATGCTAGGATTTGCTCCCAAATATATAATAAATCTATAAGAAGAAAAATGACTAATGGAAGTTATATAATTTCAGCTATGTATTAGTGTTCTATTGTTCTCGTAACAAATCTCCACAGATTTAGTGGCTTTAAAACAACACAAGTTCATCATCTTGCAGTCTGAAAGTTAGATGCCCGACACAGGTCTCACCAGGCTAAAATCAAGGTGTGTGCAGGGCTTCCTTCCTTTGTGAAGATTCTGGGAGAAAAATCTACGTCTTTGTCTTTCCCAGTTTCTAGAGGCTGCTCACACTGATTGGCTTGTGGCCCCTTCTTTTATCTTAGAAGTCAGCAAGGTCACACCTTTCTGACTGCTCCACAGGTACATCTCCTTGATTAATATGGGCCTAGCCAAATAATCTAGAAAAATCTCCCCAAATCAAGATCCTCAACGCAATCACTTATGCAAAATCCCTTTTGCCATAGAAGGTAACATATTCTGGGCTCCGGGGATCAGGATGTGGTCATCTTTGGGGTGGGGCATTATTCTACCTATCATAAGCTATTTCTAGACTCCAGATAGTAAAGAAGTTTGAAATCCAAATTTCACCCATCTTCTCCCTCTTCATCATTCCTTTCAGAATTGAATTTTAGCCTGTTGCTTTTACCCTAGGAAACAGGAAAGAAGTTTTCACTGCAAAATGCCTTAAACATAGAGCAAACCCAAGTTTGAATAGTCCACAATTAACTTCTTAGCTGAAAGTTTTCCAAAATTTTCAGAGAGACTATTTGTTTATTTTCATTTTTTTAAAGTTTATTTATTTGGAGAGAGGTAGGGAGGAGGGGAGGGGCAGAGAGGGGGAGAGAGAACCCCAAGCAGGCTCCACAGCTGTCAGCACAGAGCCCGACACGGGGCTCCCCATCTCATGAACTGTGAGATCATGACCTGAGCTGGCACCAAGTGTGGGAAGCTTACCAACTGAGCCGCCCAGGCGCCCCCTGGACACCTTAGTTGTTAAAGGGACAGTGCAGCTATTAAAAAAGCAACAAGGGGCGCCTGGGTGGCGCAGTCGGTTAAGCGTCCGACTTCAGCCAGGTCACGATCTCGCGGTCCGTGAGTTCGAGCCCCGCGTCGGGCTCTGGGCTGATGGCTCAGAGCCTGGAGCCTGTTTCCGATTCTGTGACTCCCTCTCTCTCTGCCCCTCCCCCGTTCATGCTCTGTCTCTCTCTGTCCCCAAAATAAATAAACATTGAAAAAAAAATTAAAAAAAAAAGCAACAAAACAAAGCAAAACAAAACAAAACAAAGCCACAAATATGATTTTCCCTATGTTTTCTGCTGCGAAGAGTGTTACCAAATATAATCTTCACTTATTCGTTCAACAAATACTTGCTGTTTACCAAGGCCTAGGTTCAATGCTATTTTGTGGATTTTCCTTACAGCAGCTTCCTATCTCTGAGAGTCTAGCTGATATTCTCCCACTCTTATGACCTTAAATATTGACTTTAGTCAAGGGGTATCTGGGTAGTTAAAAAAAAAAAAGACAGAAAAAGAATGTTCTAGTCTGTCCTAAAGACAGCTGAGTTGAACAACAAAATAGGAGGATGTTCTCTTCTGAAGACAGCCGAACAGCTGTTCCAGCAAATATTAGGTATTCTTGCCATGAAAAATAATGCATGAAGGGTAAGTGAGCCATGGAGGCACACACGTTTCTAGACTGCATCTTAACCTACCATTTCCTACAGACTATTTTATTATTGTTTTATTTATTTATTTATTTATTTATTTATTATGGTTTCTAACCAAACAGTAATAATATTCAAACCAGGAAATTTGGAAAACCCAAAAGAACATTTAAAAAAGCCAGTCATGTTGGGGCGCGTGGGTGGCTCAGTCGGTTGAGCGTCCGACTTCAGCTCAGGTCATGATCTCACGGTCCATGAGTTCAAGCCCTGCATCAGGCTCTGTGCTGACAGCTCGGAGCCTGGAGCCTGCTTCGGATTCTTTGTCTCCCTCTCTCTCTGCCCCTCCCCTGCTCGTGCTCTGTCTCTCTCTGTCTCAAAAATAAATAAAAACATTCAAAAAAATTAAAAAAAAAAGCCAGCCATGTTATACGTCAGTTATATCTCAATAAAGCTGGGGGGCGGGGGGCAGTCGTAAGGCAACCATAAGGTAACAACTGTAAACATAATATGTTTGAAACTAAACTCTCAATATTTTTCCCTATGCATATGAAAAATACATGTATTATAACCCAAAATTGATGTATATTCGCCCTTCTACAGTATTTCCTGTGCTGGTTAACAGGCACCGAAACAGAAATGGAATGGTTGCGTCCTTTCATATGAATACACTATAGCTTTCTCCAAAGGTCACCTTCGGTATTGGATACCTAGTCTGTCTCCAAAATTCATTGTCACACATAACACTTTAATGAACTTCCACATGAAATTCTTTGCAGACATCTCTTAATTTCTCTGGGTAAAGTCCTAGAAACTGAAATGCTGTATGAAGGAATGTACAGTTTTTAAAGTTTTTGATAATATAGCAACAAATGGCCTTAAAAAAAAAAACAAAGCTATGCTGATCAACACCTCTGCACTGTGTAAAATTGCCAGGGAACCAGGGAAACTTACCTGTCACCCTGGTTAAGAATGAGGCTTTTTTTTTTTTTTTTTTTCTGAGAGTGTCAGAAATTTAGCATTGGAAAGGATTATTGAGGAAGGTCATCCAGTCTTTAACCTTAGTGGTATATAATACACTAGGCTCATCTGGTGAGATTCTAAAAACTGCCAGTCTCAGGCCCGACTCTTGGAGACTCTCATTTTATTAGTCTTGGGTGGAGCCTGGGCATGGAATCATCTTAAAGCTCGTCAAGTGGCTCTAATGTCAGGCAAGGCTGAGAGCCACTGAACTCAAGGGTCTTTTGAATGAAAGAACTTTGCAGACGTTTGGGTTCAGATGTAGGTCAAACAAATTCTTGGCTTTTTCCTTTAATTCTTTGACTTTACAAGACTATTTTTGAGAACACTGGGATACTTTATAAACCTCTTTAAGGGAATCACATATTCTTTCAGTGATGTCCAGGTGAACTAGAAATGGCGGCCCTGGTGCCATCACCAAGACTTCAGTCCGAGGGGAGAAAGTAGTTCCAGTGAGGGGTTTGGCATTGCAATCTGGTCAGAGATGGAGAGAGCCCACTGTGGACACCCACCGAGTCTTAGAGGACAGTGTGAACTAGGGGGATAGGCGCGCCTTTGGAATTCAACATACTATTGAATTCTAGCCTTGTCATTTGTTACTGGGTGACCCTGAGCAAACGCTTCACTGTTCTGGGTCACCGTTTTTCCATCTGTAAGATGAGGCTCTATTCCAACCACCTCACAGGGCAGGGGCGAGGTTTACGCTGGGATAATAACATATGGTTCCCAGGCACTGATCAAAGACAACCACCTTTACCAGCCAGGAGTGCTTCATGCATAGCTTTCTGTGCAGTGCACTTATTTCTTGATTTATTTTCAATATAAGGGGACCCACTTGTTCCGACTATACTCCCAGTTAGGTCACATGGGTTCTAAGACCAGCTTTGCCACTCCCTAGAGTGCAAGTCACAATTTCCTTGTTTAAACATCTCAAGGCCCCTCCCAACCTCAACAGTCTCTAGAAGAGATCTTTTCCCCTGCTTGGAATTTTTGATATTCACATTAACCGTAGTGTAAGAGAACATTCCATGGTACTGGTTAAAAAAAAAATCTGTAACTTATGGAGCGCCTGTTATGCACATATACATGTTATGGCATTTAAAGGTCACAACAAACATGGGAGGTAGATATTTGCATCCTCATCAATGGGGGAGAGAACAGATCCAATGAAAAATATTTTTTCCATAATTACGAAGTCAGCATTTGGCACAAATGAGATTTGAACACAACTTTATCACAGTGCCCTTGTCCCCAGCATGTTGAATTCCTAAATACTGCTGGTTATTACAACAGGACTGATTATTCAGGGATAAACTCTTCCTTCAGGGTTTTTCATTTTCCTCTTCCCTATTCTCTGACTTCTTACCAATTCTTATATCAACCCCTCCACAAGAGGTTTTGCGGAAATGGGAAAAACTCTAAATTCCTAGTGATCGTCTAGATTTCTTGGAGTGACCCATATCAATATTGCCTGCCAAATTCTGGGGCACCTGGGTGGCTCAGTCGGTTAAGAGTCTGATTCTTGATTTCAGCTCAGGTCATGATCTCACGGTTCATGGGTTCTAGCCCCACGTCAGGCTTTGTGCTGACAGCATGCGAAGCCTGCTTGGAATTCTCTATCTCCTCTCTCTCCTACCCCTGCTCGCATGTGCACTTTCTCTCTCTCTCTCTCTCTCTCTCTCTCTCAAAATAATTAAGCTTTAAAAAATTTAAAAATACATATCCTACTAAATTCAAAGCAAGTATATCCCCAGCTCATCTTTTCTTAGCTGGATCCCCCAAATGTCCCAGACTACCCCAACCCTGACCCAAGAGCTGAGGAAGCAGGAATGGAAACCAATGGCAGTCTGAACAGATTCCAGCTAAAATAACTGTGCTTTTCTAGGTTTATAAAATATACGAACATGTAATCATATTGCTCAGGCCCCTTCCAGGGCCTCGGAGACGGTTCACTGAAATGAGGGGCCCCTAGGTATTTGCTCCCTCAGCGGCAGGAGACCCACCTCCAGCATTTCCTTGCTCAATGGCATTTTGCAATGAGACTTGCTCTCATTCACACATGGCTACAGACACATTCATAGTCAAGTGGAAATAATGACTGCTATCAAATATGGTCTAATTCCTCTGTTACTGCTCTCATAACTGATGGATTTCCTTTCTTAAAATTCAGAATTATTTGATTTTAATTATCTGCAGCCATCACATGATCAAAGAACTTCAGGGCTAGAAATAAACAGAGGCACTACTAATCCACAAACCGTTTGGGTTTCCAGGGATGAGAAAATCGAAGCCTAGAGAGCCTGTGTGACCCAGGCAAGCTCCAGAGACAGGCTCTTGTCCATAGCAGGGCACTGCTGAGCACTTATTCTGCCCAGGAGAGGGAGAAGCACAGACGTGCTCACCGCCCTAGGGATTTTCCTCTGCTTGGGGAATCTGGATATATTTCAAGCAAGACAGTAGTTGATAAAAGTGAAATTATTGCCAGAGGCAAGAAGTGTGACCTCTACCCCATTCAATACTTTTAACATTCAAAATATAGAAAGCTTATTAGCTTTACCTATCAAATGTGAGCCTCCTACCACTGATTCATCCAGCTTCTCCTGAACCAACTGGGTTATCAGTGCTGCAGAGAAGTCCCTTGGGGGTTGAAGATTATACGATTTGAAGAAACTTCCAAAGGCTCTCCCTTTTTATCCAAACTTTATTGTTTTTTGCCAGAAGCACTATCAAACGTTACTGCAACAGACAGGTCCAATGTGTTTTATAAAGTACAGGTGTGTGTGTGTGTGTGTGTGTGTGTGTGTGTGTGTGTGTGTTTAAATAAGACAGAATATAATGTTTCTGAGAATAGAAATACAAAATAGTTGAGCTAATCCCAGGAGGAAAATGACCAACCCAATAAACTATTTTCCAAATTAACTGCATCCTCTAAAATAATTTTGTGGATCCATTTTTAAAGAAATCTTCACAAATATAGAAACTCCACATAATCAATCCATGTCAATATTCAAGAGCAAATGACTTGTTGCTTCTGGTCATGGTCTTAAGTGAGAAGGAAAATCTTGGCCAAACGACTTGCAGGAGATTATGGGAGGGGACAAAGAAGAAGTGGGGTGGGGACCCTCCCTCCAGCCTTAAGGTTTTAAAATCTTTCTTCTTTTTAAAACCGTGGAATCTTTCTTCACATGGACTGGCATGAGCTCAGCAGTGAAACACAATGGAGGAAGTTGTTCCAGTGAAGGCAGGGGTGAAGGTCTTGCTCCCCCATCTTCCCTTACATACATGGACACACAGACACACTTCCCCCAGTTCTATTTCCTAAGGCGCCTGTGAATCCCTAGAAGCCCCTTGAGGCGCCAGTTCTTTAAAGTCTAGTTAATGAGCACTACCAACAAATACAAGTTTAAGGAGCTAAAGGAGTCTGCTGGTACCCACTTGCAATCATGCTGATGGATATGATGTGGAATTAAGATTTAAAAAAAAACAACTTACTTGAAATTGAAAAAGATCAAAACTCTAGAATAGTGTGGTCTAACAGAACTATCTGCAATGATGGAAATGTTCTGTGTCTGTGCTACCCAATACATTAGTCACGAGCCATGTTTGGACATGGAGCCCTTGAAATGGGGCTAATGGGATTGGGAACTGAACTTTTAATTTTATGTAATTTCAATTAATGTAAATGTTAATGTAGACGGCCTCACATGGTTACCGGCTACTGAATGGTGCAGTTCTAGACCATTTCTCTTATGTAGGTAGAAATACAAGGAGAGACTTTGCAATGAAATACATGTCTACTCTCCTTGTGGAAGCATCTGACGAAGCCGATCATTCCCTGCCCCCCACCACCTCATCCTTCTTAATCTCCTCTCTGTTCCACCAAAAGGAAAGCTCAGACAAGAGCCCTTCTGTATGAGCTTCTTGTTGCTGCTATAACAACTTGCTACGAGCTAATTCTTTTTCAGTTCCTGAGGTCAGAAGTCCACCCTGAGCCTCTGTGGGCTAACATCAAAGTGGTGGCGAAACGGCATTCCTCCTGGAGGCTCTGGGAGAGAATTTGTCTTCTTCACTTCCCTAACTCTCGAGGTTGCAAGCACTCCTTGGTGGAAACCCCTTTCTCTATCTTCGCAGCCAGCAGTATGGCATCTTCCAGTCTCCCTCTGCTTCCATCATCACGTTTTCTCCTCGGATTCTGACTCGGAACCTCCTGCCTCACCCTTATAAGGACGCTGTAACTACCTTGGGCCCATCTGGATAAGCAGAGATAACCTCCTGAAGCTCAAGATAAACTCAAGAACCTTACTTTAATCATAGCCACAGAGCCCCAGTTGCCATGTTATTGGGCAACATATGCACAGCTTTCGAGGCTGTAGGCATCTTTGGTGGGGGGTGGGCATTACTCTGCCTACCACACCTTTTGTTGTGGATTAACTTGAAGTAAGGCTAGTGCCTTTCATTAAATTCATTAATGGCCAGCTTTGAAAAGGTAGCCTTGGTTGGTAAGGCTTCACCGCAGTTACCCACAAGTGAGGTGAGGTTTTCTCACTCTTTACCTTAACCTGGTGGTTCCCCAAATTTAGCCAGCATCAGATCACCCGTGGGCTTGTGAAACAGATTGCTGGACTCAAACCCCGGAGTTTCTGATCCAGCAGGTCTAGAGTGGGCCCAAGAAATTTGCATTTCTCAGCCAGGTGCAATCATTTTAACATATGTCCATAAATTCTTTGACATCCCTCCTTTCAAAAGATGGAGTCTTACTTTCATCCTTTGGAGTATGGGCTAGATTTCGTGACCCAATTCTAACTATATTTGATGGATGTGAGGGCATGTGATTTAAAGACAAGGCTCTCTCATTCTCTGAGCATCAACTTCCAGCCACAGCTGAGCCTTCAGATTACTGCAGCTTGCAGTAACAACTTGACTGCAACCTCCTAAAAAGCCCTGGGTCAAATTCACCCAGATAAGTCACTTCTAAATTCCTGACCCACAGAAACTGTGTGAAATAAGACAAGTTTGTTGATACTTAAAGCCACTAAACTTTGGGGTAACTTATCACACAGCAACAGATAACTAATACGTCAGGTGGTGCTGATACCACTGGTTTGGGGACCACATTTTGAGAACCACTGGTCCAACCCACACACTGTGGAAGGCACCGACATTGCCCCTGCCTGCCTGGATATGCTTCAGAGAACCAGAGGAGGGTAATGTTCTTTGGTTTGTATGTACTGCATATTCATTTTCTGTTTTCTGCAGATGTATTCTGTTACCAGCAGCCACTCTCTTGCTGAAGAGCTTTTACTGGGAAGAATGACAACAGTATGGCAACTGATAGCTCCACTCCAGAAGCCCATTTCTGTCTACTCAGGCATCAAAAATGTCCTACACATGGGTGAAGAACCAGGCAGGTTTAAGGAGAAGAGGAAATGACTGAAGGACTAGACCATCACTCTCTCTCACCCTCTGTTCAGCCCGGAGGTGACGATGAAGAAAGAAAACAAAACTCTTGACAAGAGAGGGACGGACAGTACTAGGAGCCAGGAGGGCAAAGGGGTGTCCAACTGTTAAATAATGGGAAACCGAAGCTTCTCCCATTGTGTCGGAGAGGCCAGTTCCTGAGCCAGCTGTAGAGGAAATGGGGAGTTTACATTATCTGGGATGTCAGGAAGAACTGAGTGGACACACTTCCTGTCTGGTTCTCCCCAGGGATCAGCAGCCTCTTCGGCAAAGATGCTCTTCCAGAGGTTTCATTTGTTGTTTACTTTCTCAATCGGCAAACGTGGTCCAAGAGGGGAAATATGGCTCCAAGAGGGAGGGAAGGGAATGGTCGTGGATACAGAGCGCCACACAGAAGGGAGCGGAGGGGGGCTGGGAGGCGGGGAAGGGTGGCAGTTTGGCAGGATGGCTGTCTCTGATTCAGGCAGCGTCAGGCAAGCTGGCCAAGCTGGTGCATTTCAGCGATACCCATTCTCTTTAATGGGGTGTCTCTGGCTTTTCCATTTATTTTATAGAAACTTAAAATATGACATATGATTCCATTTATGTGAAATTCTTGGAAAGGCAAAACTAATCTAGAGTGACAGAAAGCAGAAAAGCGGTTGCCCCAGGCCAGTATTGAGGGAGGAGTGGGAATTTGGGGTGTGATGGAAACGTTCCATATTTTTGCTGTGCTCGTGGTTACCCGGGTGTACACATCTGCCACACTTGATTGAACTGTACGCTCAGAATGGGTACATTTTATTGTACGTAAATTATATCTTAATAGTATGGATCTTAAAAAAGTATGACTCATGAGGAGCCCTCTGGTGGGGCATCAAAGACTGGTTTGGCAAAAACAAGAGTTATCTGGTAGAAAAGGGATTCAACTAGTTGTGTGTGGTCTGAGAAATGGAACCAGAATAAATGTGTGCATGCTATAGGAAGCAGATTTCTATTCAATGTATTTGTGTCAGTCATTTAACAAAGGTTCATTGAAAGCCCTATCTGTAAAGGTCTTTAACTCTCAGATGTAAAAAAAAAAAAAATAATAATAATAATAATAAATAATTTGGCTTCTCTATTACCCATTTTCCATTTAAAAAGCCAATCTTTCAAAGAATGGAATATCCTTTGATTTGAGGTTTTCCCATCTTCCCGGAGGTCGTGTCTGACTTCTAGCAGGTTCTCTTAGTGCCAAGGCATTGAGGGGATGTCTAGCCCTCAGGGCCTACTCCATACATCCATGCAGGGATCTTCCCATTCTCAGCCTTGGCCATGAGCCACGTGGTTGAAGAGCTGGCGCTGGCTGCAGTCCACGTAACCTTGACCTTCTGTGCCATCGCTGAGCCATGTTAAGGGAGGGCGTCGTGGTCACTCTGCTGCTTTTGTGCCATAGTGGATATGGGGTATCCCACACCCAGCTCTCTGCGAGTCTGTCTCTCACCCCATGTGCCTAGAACTGTGACAAAGACACAATATGTGTGTGGTGTTGCTGCTTCTCAGGACGCCACCTTGCAAAGCGGACCCCAGGTTCTCCAGTCTTGGGTCCCCCGAAACATCCTGGAATCGCGGAGACGCGGCCTTAGCCTAGTGGTTAAGAGCAACAACTCTAGACCCAGACCCCTCGTATCCGTGCTCTGCCAGCTGCTGGCCATATCACTGGGGGAAGCATTCATTTCTTCTGTCTGAGTCTCTGCCATCTGGGGGAAGTCATAGTTCTTGGTCCACAAGACGCGGTGGGGGGTCTGATGAGGTAACACCCGAAGCTCATAGAAGAATGTGTGGCACGAGGCTCTTGCTTACGGACTTTCCACACCTCTGCACGCCCTGCCATCACGGTTTTTACCTTTATGGCTGCTTCTCTCTCTCCTTGAGCCACTCCCTCGCAGAGAGAGGGTTTTGCCTCTTGGGCACCTGGTATAATCTCTTTAATGGTCCCGGTTTGAGAAAACACTTAGTCCAAAGGCTTTTCTTTATTTTTTCCTGCTTTCCCCTCTATGCAGGCCTCTCCCTTGAAGCAATAAGGAAAGAATACCTGCTTGAAAGAGCATAGGGAAAAGCGGGAAATACGGACAGAAAAAAGTTCATTTGTATTGATGTCGTCAAATCCAACGCGACATCAAACGCATTTGATTTTCATTAAAATGCAGGAAAAGGTGCATCTTACAATAAGTGAAATTCTGCATTTCCTTCTACACAATACAATATCTCTTCTACGCAATACCCTGATGAAGGAAACCAGTAGGAACCCTGATCAGGGTTCAGAGGAAGAGATGTGGCTTGAGTTATTCCGGTCAGAGGAAAGCTCAGAACCCTGAGCTCAGAACACTTTACGAGGGCTGGGAGGAAGAAAAGGTTTCTCTTCTGTGCGCTGTGGTAGGAATACTGGTACAAAGCCTAGCATAACCGTAGCCATTCGCTATATGAGTTTCCCAGGATTGTCATAACAAATTGCCACCAACTGGATGGCTTAAAACAACAGAAATTTATTCCCGTACGGTTCTGGAGGCCAGGTGTCAGCGGGTTCGATTCCTCCTGGAGGCTCTGAGGGAGCATCCATCCTGGGCCTCTCTCCTACATCCTGGCAGCCGCTCCAATCTCTGCCTACATCACCATGTGGCCTCCCCTGTTTTTTTTCCCTTCTCCGTGTCTTCTCCTCTTCCTCTAAGGACACCTGTCATTGGATTTTTTTCCTTCTCCGTGTCTTCTCCTCTTCCTCTAAGGACACCTGTCATTGGATTTAGGGCCCATGAAGATACTCCAGGATGATCTAATTTTAAGATCTTTAATTACATCTGCAAAGATCCTTTTTCCAAATAAGGTCCCATTAAAAATTCCAGGTGGACATATATTTTGTGGAGCCATCATTCAAGCTGCTGCAGAGTAGTTAAAACGTAAGGGTTTTCTGACTGAGCTTCTGGGAACCTACATGATACTCAAGAGCATGTGGCTGATGTTCAGTACTTTCCAAACGGCAGATTTTGAAAGGCAGTGGACATCTACTACCTGGTTGAAAGCCGGGGAACGAAATTAAAGGAGAAAAGAAGGGCCAGGTACTCAGAAGAAAAACATAACTTTAGAGCTTTCCTAAATCTCTCCTGGTGCCCAACTTATATCATTTCTAAATATTTAACCACATGTCATAATTACTGTGGTCTGAGTCTTTCCACCCACAAAGAAAGGGCTAGAAACTTGACCATGGCCAGAGAGCCATTCCTTCCATGAAGCTCAGGAAGCAGACGGGCCATTATAGCCCTATAGGTTCCCGGATACTTGTTTAAATAGGCTTCCCCTGCCCTGCCCTGCCCCAAATCTGTTTTTTAACTGTGATCTCTCATTCCTGCTTCCTAGGAAACTTCTCAAAGGGGTAGCCCTCAGCTCTGGCTCCATTTGAGCCCCCTGGTGACGTCTCAGACCTCAAAATATTTAGAGAGGACAGCGGCCTTATTCTAAGAGTGCCTTTGCCAGTCAATTTAATTGTCAGGTGACAATTTAACTCTTCTTGAAAGGCATATGGGGCATATTACGTACAGATCAGGATGCTTTAGTTTGGAAGGAATAGAAATTCGAACTTAAAATGGCCAAGACATTAAAAAGAATTTAGTAGGGCTCACAAATAGAAGTCCAGATGTATGATGGGTTTTAGACTTGGATTGATCGGGGCTCTGGCCCCATTTTTCTGAAGTTCTCTTCTTTTCTACACGTTTTGGCGGGCTTTCTTCTTGGTAGCAAATGGCTACAGTCATTCTAGGCTTTGTACCAATATTCCTACCACAGCGCACGGAAGAGAAACCTTTTCTTCCTCCCAGCCCTCGTAAAGTGTTCTGAGCTCAGGGTTCTGAGCTTTCCTCTGACTGGAATAATTCAAGCCACATGTCTTCCCCTGAACCAAACAGGCGGGATTATTCTGACAGGTAGGATTGATTAGATTAATGAAGGCCCACCCCGAGCAGGAATGGGGACAAGCCCCCAAACCAAAGGTGGCTCCACCAGCAGGGAGAGACAAACTGGCTGTCAAAGAGGCAGCACCCAGTGTTCCTCTACCCCTCCCTGGCAGCCAAGCAGCTGACGTTCTTTCTAGAAGCATTCCTTTCTCCAGGGGTTCACAAATGTGCTTTACACTTTGCAAAGGATGTTCATTTGAAAATCACTGTGACGTAGCAAATCACACAAATATTTGGCGTGGAGATAAAAAAAATCATCTAATGACCTGTGGTCCTTTCAGAATTAATTTTCTCTGATCCGAGGCATGATGCGATGAAGCCCCAGCTCCCCGGTGTGTTTAAGAAGGTGTTTGTTTGTTTAATTGATTTATTTATTTAGAGAGAGCGTGCACACACACAAGTGCAAGCCGGGGAGGGGCAGAGAACGAGGGAAAGAGAGAATCCCAAAGAGGCTCTGTGCTGTCACCAGAGAGCCGATGCTGAGCTCGAGCCCATGACTCTGGGATCATGACCTGAGCTGAAATCGAGTCAGACACTCAACTGGCTGAGCCTCCCACATGCCCCAAGAATATGTTTTTGATTACTGTGAGGTTTGCCCGTAACAACAAACATCTTTTAAACTTGCCTCTAAGAGGTCATAAGATGAAGGAAGAAAAATAGATAACAAAATTAACCCAGGAAAGAAAGAAAGAAACCTAGTTTTTCGCCAATGGATGATGTAATGGCTATTTTGATGTGTCAATATAGCTGGGCCACAGTGCTCATGTACTGCATATAGATATAGATATACCAAACATTATTCTGGATGTTTCTGTGAGGGTGTTTTTGGATGAGATTTACACTTAAATTGGTGGACTCTGAGTAAACCAGACTGCCCTCTAAGTGTGGGTGAGCCACATCCAATCAGTTGAAGGCCCAAATAGAGCAAAAGGCTAACTCAACATCCCCCAAGCGAGAGGGAACTTTCCAGAGCAGCTTTCTCTCTTCCTGGCTTTCAGCAGATGCCTTCGGACTCAACTACCACTTGCTGAGTCTCCAGCTTGCTGGCCTCATCCATCAGATTGAGACTCACCAAGTCTCCACAATCGTGTGAGCCAATCCCTTAAACTAAACCTCTTCCTATAGGCAGCCCCATCCTATCGGTTCTGCTTCTCTGGAGAGCCCTGACTGGTACAGATGGTGATAGACACGAGCGTCCCCATGGGAGGGGAGGTTACAATATTTGTCCTGAGAAGTGGGCGGTTCCGGTAATTATTGCTGCGTGACAAACTATACCAAAACTTGGTGACTTAAAACAACTACCTTACTTTTTCTCAGAATTCTTGACAGCTGAGTGGTTCTTCTGGCGGTGTCACCAGGGGTCACTCGTATGGGCACACTCAGCTGGTTTGCCAGTGGCTGGGCTCAGGCGGCACGTGGAGACGGTCGGACTTCTCTCTACATACCTAGTGGCAGGGCCCCTCTCTCCCTGTGACTTTTCCACGTGTCCCTGCGGTGGTCTACGTCAAGGCAGCCTGACCTCCTACACAGAAGCCGGGGACATCAAAAAGGGTAAAGCAGGAAGCTGCGAGGTCTTCTTGAGGCTAAAGCCCGGAACTAGTGCAAGGTTAAATTCCATCGCAGTTTATTGGCTAAAGCCAATTACAAGGACGAGCCCCGATTCAAGGGGAGGGCACCTCCCAAGGGCCTCCATACTGCAAGTATGGTTTATGGAGCCCCATGATCTTATCTGATTGACACCACAGGCTAAGCGTCCCATTCTGCAAATGCATCCTTCAGCTCTATCACCACAGAAGAGAGGTTGAGATGTCCTGGCCTCAAACAACATAAGGCAGCCAGTGAGAAACCCGTGTGATGGCCTATAGGTTTCCTCTCCGGCCCAAATACTCAGTCTCCCTAAAGCCTAGTGGCACCTGTGAGTGCCCTCTTTTCCCATTAGCCTTCTTCAGTACCTACTGTCCCTACATGTATCGTTTCACTTTCCCCGCCCACACTAATCTGGTGACTCGTATTACATGACTGATTATGACCAGATTCTCTCTAAAAATGGGGAATGGAAGATTAAAGTAATTAACCAGCTCCTTCAGGCAGGCTATTTCCTATATTAGGTCTTAATGCCTTCATTTTATCATTCAAATAATCAGGTGAAAGCTGGAGCTTTGGAAACATTGTCCTTAGAGGACCTGATTTTGCCCTTGGCTTCTGGACCCCGGCTCGCCCGGCAGGCCTTGTCAGCGGAACCCCATGTAGCATCCAATTCGCAGATACACAAAGCCCATCTGAGCCACCGTGAACGTCACGAGTCGTCCGTGAGAAGAGCATCTAGGAATCCCTGACGGCCAGGACGGGAGGGTCTGGGGAGCACACACTGGTGGGAGGGGGTGGGTTCCAGGCCAGCGTGTGGGATCACTGGGGGTTCTGGACCTTCTAGGCACAAGAAATCCGTGCTCAACCAGAACCTTCTCCAAGACTCTGACTGACGATGCCCAGGACGTGGCTACTTGGCTGAGCCTCTGGGAGCCCAAGAAAGAAAGTGAAGCCTTGAGGAACACATTTCAAACCCATTCCATGGCTCCTGGCAGAAGGAAAGTCTAAATTTAGATTTATGACCAGACGGTTTCAGACACAATGTCTTACACGACAGGAAATGAACAGGTTTTCAGGAGAGAGGGGCCAGCTCCTCACCCACGGATGTATCTACCACACGGGAGGGGACACGTGTCAAGCACTTCTTACAGATGAGGCTCCGTGGAAGAGGAAGGGGACGTCACAAAGAGCAATAAAGCCGACCCTGCTTTAAGAAGCCTTTGGTCCAACAGACGTGGGTCCGACCTCTGCAGCCCGGGTCCTGCCCGGCTTTGGGATCACAGAGGGGGCCAAATGTGCCAGGAGATCATTCTGACGACAAGAAGGTTAGTTCTGAAAGAAGTGAGAGTCAGCAAGATCTTAGCGGGCAAAGCCGTGGGCAGAACAGAGCCACGCAGGGTGGCTGGGTGAGGGGGACTGGCACCTTGCCTACGTTCTATAGTCTTTCACCTTCTTGTCTCACCTAACCCTCACCTGACCTTTCACCTTCTTGTCTCACCTGAGAATCACTGCCTCTTCTGCCCAGGAGGACGCTGAGACCAGAGAGGTGAAGCGGCTGCCTCAGGTCACACAGCCAGTTCAAGGCAGGACTGTGCCTCAGTCACGGCACTCAGGCCGCAGAGATCCCGACACAGGGGAGACAGGGAGGAGGAATGTCGGTCTTCTCCCCCAGAACAGGCATCCTGCCAAGTCCAAAAAGCAAAGTGCCTTGAGTGGAAGACAGCCCGCAGGTGAAGGCAGCCCCCTGGCCATCTGCCCAAGGGAGGCTGGCACAGTCGCCTGTGACCTGGGGACAGCGGCCTCTCCTGTCCCAGACAACAGCACCTGCTCACCTGATCAATCACCAGGCAGAGGAAAAACAAACCTCTGACAGCCCCACATCCTTCTGAAGCTCTCCCCAGACGTAGCGCCCACGGCAATCAAACAGAGGGCCAACAGCACCATCCCGACCGCCCTGAAGAACCCCACAGAATGCAGATGGAGACATGACCGCGGTGGGACCGCCCACCTAACTGAGCACTTACTATGCGCCAGGCGTCACACCAAGCGCTTGCAGTGGGTTACCCATTTAACCTTTCCACAGCCCTGGGCGGGAGTACCGTTACTACCCCACGCACCAGCTATAACCTCCACCCTGGAACTTCCCCTTCAGACACTCCAGTAACACCTCCCCTCAGGAGAGCCTAGCAAGTGACAAGTGAATGACACAATAGAATGTAAGCGCCGGGAAACCAAAGTTTGTGTCTGTTTTGCTCACCGATGTCACCCAAGCTTCTAGGACATTGCCAGGCACGTGGCAGATTTTCAATACATATTTGTCGAGTGAAGCAAAGAACCATAAAACCACCCTAAGATGCACATGCTAAGTTGGCCAAGCAATTTGCTCCCACACGTTGGTCCTGAGGGTTGAAATTCAGATTTTTCCTTACTAAAGCCTAAGAGTAAAGTCCCTCGATGCTGTAATTCTACATACAATGTGATTGGTGAATGAGCCACATGCTCAGCCCCAGCCCTCGTTCACAGGGAGGTTACAGAGGGAAGGGGACATACTTATTTGCCCCCAGGCTTATTTGCCTAAGGTGCACTTGGTCTGGCTGGATCCCTACCGCTCTGTCCACTGGCCCCAGGGTCTGGATTCACCTGCTCAGATATACCCCAGCCACAGGGAGTGTAGAATTGGCTTGAAATAATATGTGCCCCTGAGCAGTAAGAGGGTTCCTCCCACACTGGCGTTTCGCTAGGTCTACACAATCTGCCAAGTGAGTGTGTTTGGCTCTCCAGATAAATGAGGAGCCAAAGGGTGTCTTTCTGACTGTGAATTCTTGGCATTTTTTTCACGCTTCTAAATAAGCAAAGTTAACACTGCCAGTGTTCTCTGGCACCGCTGAGGGCTGTTTAATGAATAAGAGAATCACAGATCGTGGTGGTAAAAGGGCCTCAGAAGTCACCTGATGCGGGGGTTTTCAAACCTTTTAGTCAACGGAATCCTTCTTTCAAACATAACCTTACCCTGAAATTTATCATTGTACACTATCGATCATATCATATCATACCCTACAGAACACACATGAGATTATATTACAGGAGAGAAGCCGGCAGTGCTGTGGATAAAGTCAGGGGGCAGCCGAGTCCCCTCCCCCCGGCCCTCTCTTACCTTTCTTCCTTCTGGCAGCCAGTATGGGTTCCAGAAACACCAGTCTAACTTCACCCCCTCTAATGCAATGGGAAACAAAGGATCAGGGAGGTGAAGGGACTCGTCCAAGGTCACACCGCTAGGTAACGACCATGCTAGGGCTTGGGGTCAGCACTCGCTGTAGCGCGGCGCCCGCGCACACCCACTTTCTGCAGCCCGGCGCTGGCGCAAACCCAATTTCTATGGCCCGGCGCCTGCGCAGCACACCCACTTTCCTACAGCCCCGCGCCCGCGCAAACCCACTTTCTACAGCCGGGCGCCTGCGCACACCCACTTTCTACAGCCCGGCGCCTGCGCAAACCCACTTTCTAACCCTTGCACTGGAAGAAACACCTGCCGGCGCCGGGCAAGTGGGCCAAGAGGATGCTCCGCCTGCGTTGGTCGAGGGTGTTGCTTATGAAAGACAGTAAGGGCTACTTTAATATAAAATGTCAACTCTATGGCAGAGTGCCCCAGCTCCTACTTTGGACATCCGAAAGGTGACAGGGCACTCACTGGCCTTAACTTCTCGTGTCCGAGGAAACCTTAGTCCTCAAAATGGGCTCTTCAATGGCAGAGAATGCACAAACAAAACAGTCTTCTATTTATCAAAAATGAGGCGCTGGGAGTCATGTTAGGGAACCCAGCCCGCGCTCACCCTTGTGCAACCATCAAGACACAGTGTCCTCCCTGTGAAAGGCAGCACGTGACTCCATAGACTCTCGAAACTTCCTCTAGCTCAGAGATGCTAAGAGCCTAACAGATACAGAAAACAAATAGCTTCTCCCCCAGGTGGAGGAGTCTCTTCTCATACTGTCTCCTACCCAGGCAGGGAAAGAAGTGTAACCAGATGAGCCCGGGGCCACAGTCAGGGCCACGTGCCCTCCAGTGAGCAGAAATGCTGTGACTCACACAAATATACTACATAAATGCCTCCAACACCCCCCCCCCCCATACCCCTGCTTCAATAGGTCTTTCTTTTGCTCGGCTTCTCAGTTACCTTTCTCCTTAGCTTAACCTACTTTAAAAATTTTTTTTTTGAATGTTTATTTATGTTTTAAGAGACAGAGAGACAGAGTGTGAGCGGGGAAGGGGCAGAGAGAAAGAGAGGGAGACACAGAATCCGAAGCAGGCTCCAGGCTCTGAGCTGTCTGCACAGAGCCCGACGCAGGGCTCGAACCCATCAGCCATGAGATCATGAACTGAGCCAAAGTCGGACACTTAACCGACTGAGCCACCCAGGTGCCCCTTTAGCTTAAACTTCTTTAGAAAAGCTGTCCACAGACAACTGGAGCCCCTAATTATTCCTTAGGCCTCTCTCCTGTTGGCCTTGTCTCAGCTAATAGCCTAGTGCCAGAGACTGAAAGGGGAAGCTCCTCTCCTGCACCCTTCCCTTCCCTCCTTATGCCCTTCTTCATCCTCCCTGTACCCTCCTCCTTCCTCCCTGCACCTCCCCTCTCTCGCTGCACCCTCTCCTCCATTTCTGCCCCCTCCTCCTTCCTCCCTGCACCTCCCCGGACTCCTGCACCCTTCCCCTCCCTTCCTGCACCCACCCTCTTCCTTCTTCTACCCCTTGCACCCTTCTCCTTCCTCTGCACCTCCCCTGCCTCCTGCACCCTCCCTTCACCTCCCTGTACCCCCCCCATTTCCTGTAGCCTCCTCCTCCTTCCTCTACTGTCCTCCTCCCTCCTGGCACCCTCCCCTCTTCCTGTACCCTCCCTTTCCCTCTCTGCACCCTTCTGCTCCCTCTCACACCCTCCCCCACCCCTGCACCCTCCCCTTCCCCCTGGCACCCCTGTGGAAAGTCACATGGGGAGTCTTTGGCTGGAACACTCAGTGGTGCTCAGAAATCCTAAACACTGTGGCCTTTGCAGTGCCTGCCGGGGAGAACAGGGAGTCCTCTCTCAGGCCAGACTCAAGCAGGCAAGATGGAAGCAGCCTTATTAGGTCATCCAGCTCAGGAACGGGGTGAGCCTCTTTCTTCTACTGGCCAGCCCACAAGAATGAAACTCCTGACCCGGACATCTGTATCCTTCTGCCACTAACTCCCCTGTCCCCGCCTATGAGGAAGTTGCTCTCCTCCAAAGACCAACCAGTCCCTCTGTGGCTGTGCCCCATTCCCATCCAAACCTGGAAGGAAGGTGCCGGGAGCCCTCTTCTCCCCCAGAGACTCTGGGAGTCCTCTTGTCCCCCAGAGACTCCATGGTATTTGTTTCAGTTCTGCCATGTCCTCGCCCCATGCGTGTCCCACACATATAGCACCTTGTAACATCCCGTATCAGGCCCCTATCTGTTATGTTTGTTGTCTGTCGCCTGTCTCCCTGCACTAAAATGTAATTCCCTGGGGAAGGGATTGGCTGCTTTCGATAAATATTTACTGAATGGATTTCTTGTGCACGGATAACACCCAGCACACAGTCACTTGCCGTGTGTCCCATGCTTCCTTTCCTCAGCTATTTCTGCAGGTAAAGCCACTTTGTGTTCACATGCAGAGAGAGCACAAGAAGTTTCTCCTGGTCATTTCCCTGACCTGTACCATCTGGAAGTCAGCAGTCTCCCTCTATCTTCTTGGGGAAAGTGGGTTGATCTGAGTCAACCCTTACATACTTGCCATGAGCAGGTGCATTTCCAAAGCCGGGAGAGCATCCTCACGACTCGCAGAGGATGAGAAAACATCAGCAACCCAGCAGCCCCGAGAGGCCCTATTCAGGCCCGGCCCTAACCTCTGACCTCTTGCCCCAGCACCCACATTCTTCATACTATCACCTCCCAGCGACCAAAACTGCTCCCGAGGCAGAATCTTACGAAGTGCCACATTGAATGCTGAGTGAGGCTTGACATCTTTCCTCTCTGAGAGCAGCTGTACTTCCAACAGGCCAGTTGAAGTCAAAGGAATGGGGACATGCTTGTAACATGTCAGCGTCTGCACGAGGTCTGGGGTCCGGCCAACCAGACTGGCTGGACCTCTGCTCTTTAAACCCATAAACCTCTAGTGCCGGGCCTACTCTTTAAAAACATTAATTTGTGTTTCTAATTATAAAAAAATAATGCATGCCTGTAGGAAATTTCAAATTATAACATTATATTAAAAAACATTTCTTTTTAATGCGCTTCTAAGTATGAAGCAATCCTACCTCCCCTTGGGGGAGGAGGAGAGCCGTTATCTTGCCAAGCCTGCTTGCAATTTGTAACCATTTTCTGTTTGCGCAAAGTCTGTAAATTCGTTTTTTAAATGTAATATTTTGTATAAGATACAGTGAAGAACAAAGGGAGCTCAGTATTTTTCCACATCTGTGAGCAGAAGCTACTTCTGTAGATACAGTGGCCTGTGCCAGCCCCTCCTGTGGCTTCCCGCATAGGGGACAGGGTGACTGTATGGTATAGGCTGTTATCCAGGGGATTTTTTTCTTTTCCTTTTCTTTTTCTTTTTTTAATTTTTTAATGCTTATTTTTGGGGGGGGTGGGGGAGAGACAGAGACAGAGCATGAGCACGGGAGGGGCAGAGAGCGAGGGAGACGCAGAATCCGAAGCAGGCTCCAGGCTCCGAGCTGTCAGCACAGAGCCCGATGTGGGGCTGGAACTCATAAGCGCCCAAAACAAACAGTATTTGATTTTTGAGTTACTTCAGTGTATTTAGTGTAATTATTTCCACTCCTGGGGCGCCTGGGTGGCTCGGTCAGTTACGTGTCTGACTTTGGCTCAGGTCACGATCTCATGGCTTGTGAGTTCGAGCCCCATGTCGGGCTCTGTGCTGACAGCTGGAGCCTGGAGCCTGCTTCAGATTTTGTGTCTCCCTCCCTCTCTGCCCCTCCCCTGTGCTCGCTCTCTCGCTCCCTCGCCCTCTCTCAAAAAATAAAACATTTTTTACAAATTAAAAAAATACTTTTTAATTAAAAAAAAAGAAACAACATTGGAGCACCTGGACGGCTCAGTCGGTTAAACATTCAACTCTTGGTTTCGGCTCAGGTCATGACCTCATAGTTCATGAGTTCAAGCCCCACATTGAGCTCTGCACCGACATCGTGGAACCTGGTCCAGATTCTCTCTCGCCCTCGCTCTCTGCTGCTCCCCCACTCGCTTGCTCTCTCCCTTTCTCAAAATAAACGAACCTCATTTAAAAAAAAAAAAAACACTTAAAGCGTCTGCCAGCTCACCATTCATCGTTAGCCGTATGCAGTTTAGAACTTCTTTCTCTTCCTTTAATCCAACCATTACCATTTTTCTTACTTTTCTTCCTTAGGAAAAAAGAAACAGAGCCAATCTTTTCCTAACTCCCAGATTTCCTGAAGAAGCAAGGAAGAGCTTGTGTTGGTGAAACAGCGTGAGGGCTTGTACGTAGCTTCCTCAATGGTATGGGAGACGTGCCAAACCAATGCTGTGGACTGACACCTGTCAGGGCTGGTCCACGTTAAAGTGTGGAGGGTGGGTCACATGTGAGTGCAAGGATTACAAAAGGTCTCCTCCTCAAATTAGATTTCTCTTCTGTCCGTTGGCAAATAACCTGCAATCCCGTGGTGAGAACCGCATTCTTGAACCCCGACCTCTGTTAACAGGCGACCAAACTGAAATCCCCGAAGGGTAAATTGACTTTAAAAGGCTTTGCCATGTGTTCAAATGCACAGAGCCGGGCAAGAGAAATAGCCGGGAGATACTGGTGGTAACCGCATCCCAATCACAACGACTCTGAATGGATCTTTCCCAAGCGCTGAAAGGTGCCAGGAAGGGGAGGAATTTGAGAGCACTGAAACCCAGGAAAATTGGGTGGGAGTGAGAACATAACCAAAGAAGTAAATCCGGAAGAACAGAAAGGCTGAAGACACCAAAATCTGACCGAATGTTTTCCCTTTTCTGGCTTATTTATATTTAAAAAGAATATACCCGAAGAGTCTTCCTCTAGTTCTGGCCCTAGTTAACTATGTGACCATGATATGTGAAAGGATTGGACCAGGATCGGTGGTTCTTCCAGTAACTGAGAAAATACAGATGCCTGGGCCCTATCCCCAGAAATTCTTATCCAGATGGCTTGATTCACAGCCCCGGCATTTGGCTTTGTTTGTGTTGGCCTTTCCCCACCCCCCCAAGAGCTTCCCGGACAGATTCCAAGATTCAGGAAGGTCATTTCTGAAGTCCCTTTTTAATTCTGAATTCAGATTCTGTAAAATATAGGAGGCAAGAAGCCTTGCATTTGCTCACTTTTCACTGCCGGCAGAGCTGCCCGGCCCACCTACACACACCCCTGGCCTTCGCAGGTGCACGCACAGAGGGTCTGCACTCAGAGGCTGGATGTTTTCACAACGCCACATCACAAGACTACCTCTAATGGCAATGCACGCTGTAAATTGTCCTCTCCTCCTTCCTCGGAGGGTTTAAGAAAGAAAGTGGGGCAAGGGTGTCCCTCACGCCAGGGGGTAAATTCTTGATTGACCTTTTGAAAAGATTATATTTCCCAATTAGCACTTACCCAAAGCTCATTGATTAGGTAAAACTCTGTGTGTGGCATCTCTGAGGTTGTTTCTTTCCTGATTCTTAGAAGTTCTTAAAACATGGAGAATCTTTTAAAAAAAAAATTGTTAACGTTTATTTATTTTTGAGAGACAGAGCACGAGCAGGGGAGAGGCAGAGAGAGAGAGAAGACACAGAATCTGAAGCGGGCTCCAGGCTCTGAGCTGTCAGCACAGAGCCTGACACGGGGCTCGAACCCACAAACCATCAGATCATGACCTGAGCCAAAGTCGGACACTTAACCGACTGAGCCACCCAGGCACCCCAACGGAGAATCCATTTTAAATGAAAAAAAAAAAAAAAAAAAAAAAAAAGAAAAGTTTGGAGGTGGAAGTGAATGCAATCGTAATTTGTCATGTTTCCAAGCCTTATAAACCTCCCTTTGATGTGCTGCTATCAGTTAATGAAGACTGTGGGCTTCTGTCTTCACCTCAGAAGCGACAGCATGAGCATAATCGACTGATTTTCCTGATAACCTCCGCGACTTTGCTGTAGCACATGTTACCAGAGCCATAATGACACACACACACACACACACACACACACACACACACACACACAACGGGGGGAAATGAGCTGTGCTCTCAGGCAAGTCAGCCTCATAAGTATTAGAGAATTTTTTGATCCAACTCTGCAGGCCCAGAAACACCCAAGAGCTTTCTCAAGTTCATGCAAATGTACGTCGTCTCCTATTGCCTCAGAAAGTGTCCATTTCACAATCATTAGTGTCTTAGCCGGAGGACATGTGCGTCTATTGTTGTTCTTTTCCCATCCGTCAAGTACAACTCCTTTGGCCAACAACCACTTATGACCTCAAACTCCATCTGATTTTCATCAGATGTGCTCTTTGCAGGGAAAAGGAAAGCCAAGCCACCCGTTTACAAGGTCAGCACAGATATGTCTTTGCAGGTGCCACATTGTGTATATGAAAAATAATCGGGGTACAATTTCTAGAAAAGAGCCAGTTTTTATAGCTGCTGTGAGTTTTAGAGAGGAATGACTATAAGACGTCAGCCCCTGGGCCATCTCAACATCTCATCAGCTATAAATAGGAGACCTTGAGCAGTGCAGATGTTTGAAACATACAAAGAATCACCATCCAGGAAAAATGAATAAGAACGTGGATTTTCTGCACACCTGACCATATGGAAAGTGAGTTAATTTTATTCCAATGCATTACACTCAAATGAGAGATTGTTGTTGCCAATGTGAAAAGCCAGGACCTCAGTCTGGGTGCAACAAAGCCATTGATTTATTACAGACCTTCAAAACTAAGGGGGAAAAGTAATCCAATTCTGGGACCAGTGCCATTCTTTCATTACTGTAGGGGCAGGAGACGACGGCCTTCATGGTCTAATTTGATGAGCATTGCAGCCTGCCACGGTGCTTGGAATTTCTACCATTAGACAATCCTCCATTTTGTTCAGATGTTGTACCTCCTGGATTCCAGGAGCCTTTTGGTGCAGTATCCCTCAGTGGATACTTCCAGGGATAGAAAGCTAACTACAATACGACATTAATTTTGGAAAGTTCTTTCTTGTGTTGAGTGCAAGCCTTTCCTGTAACTTCCATTCATTCATCCTAATCTTGTCCCCGCCCCCCCCCCCCCGCCTCCTTGAGTACCATGGAATAAATCTATTGCCATTTCCCCATGGTGACCCTTCGAATGTTAGGGGACAGCAAGCAAGCCTCTGCTAAGCCTTCTTGCTTCAGGCTCAAAACGCTGCACTTACTCAACCAACTCGGAATGATGTCACTTCTGGTAATCCTCACTTGAGTCACCTCTCTATGCACCTGATCATTGACATGTGAGGGCACCATACTAGGTGCGGTCCTCCAGAATTGGTCTGACCAGAGCAGCCTATGGCAAAATGCCACTACGTTCACTGAAGTGTATTGTAAGGTCATGTTAATACTTGGGGGGGTAATTATATCGTGGTTCATACAGAGCTCACAAGAACTAAAAACCCCTCCGGATTCTTCTCGTGAATTCCTGTTAAGCCAGGTCTGCCCCAACCTGAACATGCAGATATGTAACCTATATAAATAATATGTAAAATCAATCCTAATTAAGCTTCCTTTGTTGTTATGGTCAAGATCCTTTTGAATCCTGATCATTCTCTCCAGGCTATCAGTCAGTGAGCTCCCCCC